>NC_091992.1:108857136-109063518 GCF_044704955.1 Pristiophorus japonicus
GGGAGGGGAGGGGAGGGGCGGGGAGGGGAGGGGCGGGGAGGGGCGGGGAGGGGAGGGGCGGGGAGGGGAGGGGCGGGGAGGGGCGGGGAGGGGAGGGGCGGGGAGGGGAGGGGCGGGGAGGGGAGGGGCGGGGAGGGGAGGGGCGGGGAGGGGAGGGGCGGGGAGGGGAGGGGCGGGGAGGGGAGGCGCGGGGAGGGGAGGGGCGGGGAGGGGAGGGGCGGGGAGGGGAGGGGCGGGGAGGGGAGGGGCGGGGAGGGGAGGGGCGGGGAGGGGAGGCGCGGGGAGGGGAGGCGCGGGGAGGGGAGGCGCGGGGAGGGGAGGCGCGGGGAGGGGAGGCGCGGGGAGGGGAGGCGCGGGGAGGGGAGGCGCGGGGAGGGGAGGCGCGGGGAGGGGAGGCGCGGGGAGGGGAGGCGCGGGGAGGGGAGGCGCGGGGAGGGGAGGCGCGGGGAGGGGAGGCGCGGGGAGGGGAGGCGCGGGGAGGGGAGGCGCGGGGAGGGGAGGCGCG
This sequence comes from Pristiophorus japonicus, assembly GCF_044704955.1. Lineage (NCBI taxonomy): Eukaryota > Metazoa > Chordata > Chondrichthyes > Pristiophoridae > Pristiophorus > Pristiophorus japonicus. The sequence continues at coordinate 108,857,642 of NC_091992.1, forward strand.
GGGAGGGGAGGCGCGGGGAGGGGAGGCGCGGGGAGGGGAGGCGCGGGGAGGGGAGGCGCGGGGAGGGGAGGCGCGGGGAGGGGAGGCGCGGGGAGGGAGGCGCGGGGAGGGGAGGCGCGGGGAGGGGAGGCGCGGGGAGGGGAGGCGCGGGGAGGGGAGGCGCGGGGAGGGGAGGCGCGGGGAGGGGAGGCGCGGGGAGGGGAGGCGCGGGGAGGGGAGGCGCGGGGAGGGGAGGCGCGGGGAGGGGAGGCGCGGGGAGGGGAGGCGCGGGGAGGGGAGGCGCGGGGAGGGGAGGCGCGGGGAGGGGAGGCGCGGGGAGGGGAGGCGCGGGGAGGGGAGGCGCGGGGAGGGGAGGCGCGGGGAGGGGAGGCGCGGGGAGGGGAGGCGCGGGGAGGGGAGGCGCGGGGAGGGGAGGCGCGGGGAGGGGAGGCGCGGGGAGGGGAGGCGCGGGGAGGGGAGGCGCGGGGAGGGGAGGCGCGGGGAGGGGAGGCGCGGGGAGGGGAGGCGCGGGGAGGGGAGGCGCGGGGAGGGGAGGCGAGGCGAGGCGAGGGGAGGGAAGGCGAGGCGAGGCGAGGGGAGGGAAGGCGAGGCGAGGCGAGGGGAGGGAAGGCGAGGGGAGGGTAGGCGAGGCGAGGGGAGGGGAGGGGAGGGAAGGCGAGGGGAGGGGAGGGAAGGCGAGGGAAGGGGAGGGAAGGCGAGGGAAGGGGAGGGAAGGCGAGGAGAGGAGGAGGCTGAACGGCTGGGCCCAAGACTTCGGGCTGGATCTACAGGTAGGTGGCGTCGGGTCTCGGGGGAGGTTGGGGGGAGAGTCACGGAGTTTGGGGGGGGGGGGGGGGGGGGGGGGGGAGAAAGAGAGAGTCGCGGAGGTTGGGTCGCCGGGGGGGGGGGTGTCGCGTCCACTCCGGGGAGCGGGAGTCAAGTCAGGTCCGGTCGGATGGGAGGTGAGCCTTAACCACGCAGCCCCAGTGAGGCCATTCGGCCAGGGCTAGGGGCTGCGTGCTTCGGGCCCCTCCCACAATTTTGGCGCCTGGAGCTACTGCACATGCACGCCCACTGTAGCGCGCGTGTGCAGAGGTCCCGGCACTGTTTTCAGCGCAGGGATCTGGCTCCACCCCCCACAGCTCATGCTGCGCCGCGCCCAGCTCCAGAGGACCTGCAGGGAGAATAGGTGAGTTTTTTTTAGGCCCACTTTGTGGCGCGAAAAATGGGCGTCCAGGTCCGGGCTGCGCCGTTTTAGGCGCGGCCTGAAACTTAGGCCCAATATAACCGCACAAACACATTTGTGTTCTGCTTTAAATAATAACCCATATTAAAGCACGATTTCTTAAACCGATTTGTAATGGTTTCTAAAAGTTATTCAATTTTCTTCAGGCCTAGCAATAATTTACAAGAAGACAATGTATGAGATCGAGGGGGCGGGGGGGGTTAAGTTAAATATAATTATACAAAGCACCGTACTTCATATAAATAACCGTGACTATCTTAAATATAGGAACATGGGGATAGTGGGTAGATGGAGCTGTAGTTTGACACATGTGGATTACAGTACTCTACCTGAATTATAAAAGAGCACATTCCAGTTATTTCAATCACTGCTTTCTGTTTCCAGGATAGTCTTGGAGGAAAATAGTCAGGAAGCAGAGCAAGCAGGACATTTTTTTGAAATTAAAATAAAATTAAACAGTTTAAAATTATTTTTGATAAGCTGCTGGTCCTGGGACTGGGGAGAAAGGAATTGTACAAAAAAGCATAGGTGCTTACTTTATTATTGTAAAAATGAAAAACAACCAGTAATACATGAGTGGTCACATGGCTTATGGAACAATTTGGTCGCTAGAAAGAGGCACAAAACCATGAACCAATCTGGCTTCTCGAAACAGACACTCATGAAGTAGAGTAACTGCAGTTAGAATAAAGTGTCAAAAGGATTCTGTCATAATTGAAAACAATTGTAATCCTCCTATCTGGAGTTAATGACATACCATGGTCCTATGACTTATCTACTTTCACCACAGTTGGTTGTGTCAACTGTACCCCAAATATGCTACATCTTCACAATAATTCATTACTAGTACATAGACTGAATTCTAATTTCAACAGATTCTTGGCACAGCGCTGTAATAAGAGCTTTTATATTTATTAAAAATGTGATCAGAAAGTTCAGCAAACAAAATTGACAGTACTGAAAGGATTTAAAACCCGAGGTGAGAAATATCAATACCAGGGCATTAAACAAATAGCAATATACCAAAGAACATTAAGTCATCCAGCCCAGTTATAAGAACATAAGAAATAGGAACAGGAGTAGGCCATACGGCCCCTCGAGCCTGCTCCGCCATTCAATAAGATCATGGCTGATCTGATCATGGACTCAGCTCCACTTCCCTGCCCGCTCCCCATAACCCCTTATTGTTTAAGAAACTGTCTATTTCTGTCTTAAATTTATTCAATGTCCCAGCTTCTACAGCTCTCTGAGGCAGCGAATTCCACAGATTTACAACCCTCAGAGAAGAAATTCCTCCTTATCTCTGTTTTAAATGGGCAGCCCCTTATTCTAAGATCATGCCCTCTCGTTCTAGTCTCCCCTATCAGTGGAAACATCCTCTCTGCATCCACCTTGTCAAGCCCCCTCATAATCTTATACATTTCAATAAGATCACCTCTCATTCTTCTGAATTCCAATGAGTAGAGGCCCAACCTACTCAACCTTTCCTCATAAGTCAACCACCTCATCCCCGGAATCAAGCTAGTGAACCTTCTCTGAACTGCCTCCAAAGCAAGTATAACCTTTCGTAAATATGGAAACCAAAACTGCATGCGGTATTCCAGGTGTGGCCTCACCAATACCTTATAGAGCTGTAGCAAGACTTCCCTGCTAAAGCTATCTAAGGGGTTAAATATTTGTCTCAAAACAACTATCTGATACTTGAAACAGGCTTCCTTACTTTGGGCAGGGTGTTTTCAGTTCTTATTTTGCCTCGTAAATGGAGTGCCTTGCAGAAACAAGGTTTTTCATACCAGTGGGGGGAAAGGAAGAAAGAAAACTGAGCTTGAGTTACTTTGTTGAATACCACACTATGTAGTGGGAACTATAGCATAGTGGTTATGTTACTGAACTAGTAATCCAGAGGCCTGAATAAATGATACTGCAGTTGTGGAATTTAAATTAAGTTAATTAAATAAATCTGCAATAAAAAGCTAGTATCAGTAATGGTGACCATGAAACTACTGGATTGTCGTAAAAACCCATCTGGTTCACTAATGTCCTTCAGGGAAGGAAATCTGCCGCCCGTACCCGATCTGGTTTAAATGTGACTCCAGACCCACAGCAATCTGGTTGACACTTCACCGTCCTCTGAAATGGCATAGCAAGCCACTCAGCTGTATCAAACCGCTAGGAAAACCATCACCTCACGGACTGCAGCGGTTCAAGAAAGCAGCTCACCACCGCCTTCTCAAGAGCAATTAGGGATGGGCAATAAATAGTGCCCTTGCCAGCAACGACCACATCCCATGAATGAATTTTAAAAAACACTGAGCAACAGAGAGTTTCTATGAGAATGTGTAGTGCCTGAAATCTAATTTAATGCAATTATTCGTGGCTAAAAGCAAAATCATTTGGAAATTTTGGCGGATCAAATCTACTATATGATATAGCCGAAATTTAGCACGATCATTGATCATACAACATGACACATAATCTTTATTTTGCTGCAGTTTACAAATGATTAATGGTTAAAGCTGGACATGTTGTACTGATACTTTCAGCTTTCCCACATTATAACAGTGACTACACTCCGAAAGTACTTGATTGGCTGTAAAGCGCTTTGAGACGTCCAGTGGTTGTGAAAAGTGCTATATAAATGCAAGTCTTTCCCTTTTATACTTACCAAGGAGTGGCAACCACAATCATAATAATACGACTATCATTTAATTGGCCTTTGTTCACATACCTTGATGACATTTAAACACATGTTGATGACATGCTTTGCACTTGTGCAATAGTCTCTGGCTCGTGAGTAACATTTCAGTGCATTACTAAGATCCCCGCAGTCGAGGTAGTGATCGCCAAGGTCATCATGCCCTCTCCTAAAGGTGAATAAAAACCCACAAATGATGCTATGATCTTAAAATTGTTCATTTGCTTAAATATTTTTAGCAGATAAAATTATAAAGATTCTAGCCACATCCATGTTAACCACCTGTTAATCATATCAATGCATTTAGTAAAACAGATTAAAAACAGAGGTGAACAGAGTGAAGAAAATTGGCCAAAACATTTAATTCATGTGACAAATCTTATTACTTTATTATTTACACACAATTCCAATTTTAAGGTTCTAAAATTCAGAACTCTTAAATCCAACTATATCACTTCATGTAATACACAATACAACTCACACGTTATGGCCTATTTATAATACTATTGCGAGCTTAATTTCAGCAACAAAAATACTCAAAATAGCTCTTGGTGTAGTATTCAGGGATTAGTGTGGGTTACTAAAATACTACTCTTCAGTAAATCCCATAGTGCGTGGGGCAATGGACCCAGTGAATAACATAGTGGCAGGTTCGGACAGTATATCTTTGGTTGCACCTTACATCTCTGCTCGCTGGTTCCTGCTCATCTACCTCAGCCAAGTTGCGAGCTAGAAGAGTAATGAATGTAATCTTAATTGTGCTCTGCATACAGAATGTTGTCACAAATCAGCAGTTTCCTGGAAAATCTCAGGAGTAAAATTAAGTCTTCGGCGAGCGCAAGACAAGCAATAACAAATTGGCAGCTTGTTTTACAACCTGCGCCAATTTATTTTCCATTGACTTCAATGGCCCAGATCAAGTTCTTGTACACAATGAGTTAAATGGCCAGTTAATCTGTTTTGGTCAGGACACAGAGAACTCACAGATCTTCTCTGAATAGTTCCATAGAACAAGTGAAGAGGGCCTTATTTAATATCTCACCCAAAAAAGCAGCAGTTCTGGCAATGCAGCACTCCCTCAGTACTGCACTGAAGCATCAGCCTAGACTTTGTGCTCAAGTCCTGAAGTGGAGCTTGAACCCATGACCTAACTCAAAGGCTACCACTGATCCAAGCTGGCACTTTTTATTTTATTGCCATTTCCCCCCCCCACCTCCCAATTACCTCTACTACAAGTCTGCAATAATTGCTAAGCTGAAATTCTGTACAAATATAGTGGAGCCACCAAATATGTCTGTTCCTGATATTAGCACAGCAAGAAGTAACGATAAAATGCATTTAAATGCTAACTATTGAAAATTGATTCCCTAAACAAAATATGGTAATTAGAATAAAACATTAGCAATATAGTTTGATACCACAACATGAGTGTCCCAAGTACCACTTTAGTTCATTTAAAAACATGTTCAAATTTTTGGGCAGTAACAACACTGTTTGAATTAATTTTCTCCTACGGTGCTTTACAGTTCTAATCATGCTTCATTGCCACAATACCAATAATCCATCCAACAGGCAGCTAAGGAAACCTGAACCAAGTTGGGCTGATTGCATTGAATTTACAGCACAAAAACAGGCCATTCGGCCCAACCAGTATTGTGATGTGCCATGTACTGTGGCTGGCAGCATGGCCCAGTTCAGACATTGCTGATCTGTCATCAGATCAATTTTCAAATTAGGCATGCAAGGCAAATTCCATATCTTTTTGGAAGTTTGTTACCTGATGCTCTCTTTGATAGAATTGCCCTTGTAGTTCTTTAGGTCTGTATCTAATTTCTCCAGTTTCAGCAAAGCTTTCTTCCGTGTAGACTCTGCCCAAGCTGTATCCAGTGTTGGGGGCTCCAGACCTGACTCTGGCACGGTATCCGGTACACCCTGAGCTTCCCTGCAGGAAGACATTTTTAAACTTTCAACAGTTCCATTTATAAAAAGTGTTTTTCTCATGACTGGATTTAGAGTTGCAGGACTTGAACTAAGCTCGACATGACCTGCAAAATACTGTACTTTGAGTGCCGATCATCATAGCATCACAATATGCAATGAAGAAGAAAAGGAAATAGAAAGATACCATGGCAAAGAATTGCAATGCTGTGCGTGATCCACTTCTTTTTATATGACAACCTTCTGGAGGAAAACGTCTGCAGGGGGCAATCAAAATCTCTCCATCCCACTCATTCCTCTTGACGTGATCTATTCCTATCCTGCATTACCAAACCCAACTGGCTGCAATTATGAAGATTCATGCAGCAGCCTTTCATTCTCCAGTGAGAGAAAGAAAGGGACTATTGTAAGAGCAATTTTTCAACTTTACACTCCTGGACGGTAAGCTTGTTGCTGGGAATGCACATTATAAATTTAGGCAAAGGCTGTGCATTATTTTTAAACCATTGGGATACATGATCAGCAAGACATGCACAATGCACACCTGAATTTCTGCTTTATGCTTCCAACAGACATGGCTCCCAGCCAAGAGCATGAGATCAGAAAACTATCCTTTATTAGTAGGTGGATGTTACCTAGCCTCATAGCATGAATGAAAGGCCTCTATTAATGTCATGGACCACTGCGATTAACAATAGTATTAACCAGCTTTTCTCTCTAAAAAGAAAGGAACGCTGAGTTCCAGCATCAGCAGCTGATAGCAGCCAGTATGGTCGGGCAAATAGGAAAGAAGCACAGAAGGCAAGCAAAGAATGAAGACACAAAGGTGGAAGAGTGAAGCCTGTGTGGGACTGCAGAAACTGAAAGAAAAATAATAGATTCTTGCCAAGTATGGGAGCATTTATTGGTTTAAACTTCTGTATCTGAAGATATTCCACCCAACAACCCAACTAAGAATAAATGCAATTCATCACAAATGAAGCTGGCATACTAAAGCAACAGACAGCGTGAAACCCAAATCTTCAAGTGCTTTTCGCAAGATAAGACTGCTATATAGCATCTCTCATGTATAGCTATACCTTGTGGCCTCTGTCAGTTTACGATGAATTTCCTCATACATATCTACATTAAATGTTCTCTGAACGAAGGACAGTGCCATCTTCAAGGCTTCAATGCGTAGTTGCGGACAGTGCTCTGCAATAAACAGGAGCCTCTCAATTCGCATCAAACCACTGTAACTGGCTGCATATTGCTCCAGATCCTGCAAAAGACACACAATAAACACATGACCAATGTATTTGCATGAAAGACAGATTTAATATTAAGTAGAATGGTGTCAGGCTTAAGACAGACTAATGTGTAATATAAAAATCAACATAATATATTTAATTTGCCATTGAACCTTCATCCAATAAACGACCCAACAGTCTCACCGTTAACAGATTTCTTAATATAAACCACATCAAGAGTCCTAAATCCACATCTTAAAATGTTGTCACGGTATTACTCCTGTTCTTCTCATATGTACTGTACAACACAAGGAACATAATTGAGATTCAACCTAAAACACCATCAGCCAACAGAGCGAGCTATATCATTTTGACACCTATACTATAAATATTAAATTTAAATTAAATTAAACTCTACATGACCAACAAGATGGGAGCTTGGATCAGATAAAATAATCACACTATCCCTGATTCTCAAAAACTCTGTACCAGGAGTGCAGTTTTCATTGAGTTTACCCTGTAGTGCCTTTAACATAGAAAAACACCCCAAAATATCCCTGGAGGTGGTTGGGGAGGAGAGGCAATCAAGGAGTGATGCTGAAGATATGGTTGAAGATTTAGCTTTGAAGAGTCTTGAAAGTGGGGCAAAGATGGAGAAAGACTGAGAGGTTCAGGAGAAGGGTGTTATAACTGAAGCCTCAGCCACCAATAATGGAGCAGAGATGGGACATACAGTAGACCCAAATCGGAAGATTGGCAGATGCAAACGGGGATGCAAAAGGAATATTGGGCGCTACACAGAGAGGGTAGGTCAAGGCTATGGATGGATTTGTTAAGGACAAGGATTTTGAGATCTAAGTGCTGGGGGTTGGAGAGGCGATGGACGATGGAGAGAGTAGAGGTGATATGGGAGCATTACTAAGTACGGACAAGTTGGAGTTTGTGGGGGTGAAGAGCATTGGAGAAGTAAAGCTGGATTTAACAAAGAATGAACGAGCATCAGTGAAGAAAGGAATGGATGAGCGTCAGTGAGGGTGAGATAGGCGAAGTAGCAGACAATGTTATGGAGGAATTAAGCAACCTTTGTGATAGACAGAATATGGGGTTTGAAGCTCAACTCAGGATTAAACAAGAGGTCATGGCTGCACACCTTTGGGTTTGGCCTGAACAAGGAGCTGTGGAATCAGGGACTGACATGCAAGGTTTCTGGAGGAAGGCAAATAGGATGTCGTTGATCCTTCCAACTTTGAAATGGTGCAGCTGCGGTTCATCCACAACTTGATATAACAAGCAGTTAGACAGCACAGTAACAGTCATGGTATCGAAGGTGGTGGTGGAGGTGTAAAGCTGGGTGTTGTCAGCATACATATAGATAATGAATAATTGTATCAAATGGCAGCATGTAGTTAAGAAATAGGGAGGGGCCAAGCTGCAATCTTGGGGCACACTGGAGGCAAACATGTGGAAAGAAGAGGAAAAGCGAAGAAGAGATTAAAAGTACCAGATGAGATCTATTACTTTGCAGAATATATCAATTTAGCTTTGGGGATTTACTTTTAAGTATATCAACACTCTATTTTATAACTTAGCAGAATTGTAGCCCTCTTAATTTGTGAAAATTTTGTAAGAGATACTATAGTACTGAACAATTCAATTAGCATATCTTCTAAACAAAAACTTATTAGTACATAGAAGTGCAAAGTTACTAGAGACTCTCATTTGTTCAGTCATAACTAAGAAATAATTGCATTTAAACAGCCCCTTTTATGGCAAAATATCTCTAAGCACTTTTGCACAATTATTTTTTCAAATATAGCAACTGTTGTTATAGAGGCAAACAGAATATTATTCTGCTCCAGATATGCAATTAATGGCCAATATTTGTTTTTAAGGTGGTGTAGATCAAAATAGTAATTTTAGCTGAGACACCACAAATCTCCCTGCTCTTCTTTGGATAGCGCCATGGGACTCCCAACATGCACAGGAATCACCAAAACTGGCAGAATCGACGGTTTAATATCTCGTCTGAAGGATGGCACCTCCGACAACCAACACTCACTCAGTATTACACTGAAATGACAGCCTAGATTATGTACTCATGCCCTTTTGTGGAGTTTGCAGCTACAACGCTGAGTCAGAAACTGAGCAAAGCTGACAAAAAATATATATTGGACAACTGTGCATTTCTGGGTAAAGTGAGTGGTCTTCAACACTCCAAAATGACTGGTGTACAATCACTGGTCTTCCAACCAGGATCCCAGCTTCACTGTTCTTAGAGAGAAAATTTTGCCAGTGTTGGTCAGGTCATTACATAAAGCAATTTGGGGCAAAGAGAAAAGATAAAATGTTTTTTTTTAAATGGTAAAAATCATCTTTTAAAAATAGCTTTCCCTCGGAATCGAGGAAGACTTGCTTCCACTTTTTAGCATGAATTCTTAGGTGGCTGTACAGTCCAATATGAGAACCACAGTCTCTGTCACAGGTGGGACAGACAGTGGTTGAAGGAAAGGGTGGGCGGGGAGTCTGGTTTGCTGCACGCTCCTTCTGCTGCCTGCGCTTGATTTCTGCATGCTCTTGGTGACGAGACTCGAGGAACTCAGCGTCCTCCCGGATGCACTTCCTCCACTTAGGACGGTCTTTGGCCAGGGACTCCCAGGTGTCAGTGGGGGTGTCGCACTTGATGAGGGAGGCTTTGAGGGTGTCCTTGTAATGTTTCCGCTGCCCACCTTTGGCTCGTTTGCCGTGGACAAGTTCCATAGAAACATAGAAAATAGGTGCAGGAGTAGGCCATTCGGCCCTTCGAGCCTACACCATCATTCAATAAGATCATGGCTGATCATTCCCTCAGTACCCCTTTCCTGCTTTCTCTCCATACCCTTGATCCCTTTAGCCGTAAGGGCCATATGTAACTCCCTCTTGAATATATCCAATGAACTGGCATCAACAACTCTGCTGCAGGGAATTCCACAGGTTAACAACTCTCTGAGTGAAGAAGTTTCTCCTCATCTCAGTTCTAAATGGCCTACCCCTTATCCTAAGACTGTGCCCCCTGGCTCTGGACTTTCCCAACATCGGGAACATTCTTCCCGCATCTAACCTGTCCAGTCCCGTTAGAATCTTAGACGTTTCTATGAGATCCCCTCTCATTTTTCTAAACTCGTGTATAAAGGCCCAGATGAACCAGTCTCTCCTCATATGTCAGTCCAGCCATCCCTGGAATCAGTCTGGTGAACCTTCGCTGCACTCCCTCAATAGCAAGAACGTTTTTCCTCAGATTAGGAGACCAAAACTGAACAAAATATTCCAGGTGAGGTCTCACCAAGGCCCTGTACAACTGCAGTAAGACCTCTCTGCTCCTATACTCAAATCCTGTAGCTATGAAGGCCAACATACCATTTACCTTCTTCACCGCCTGCTGTACCTGCATGCCAACTTTCAATGACTGATGAACCATTGCACCAAGGTCTCATTGCACCTGCCCTTTTTCTAATCTGCCACCATTCAGATAATATTCTGCCTTCGTGTTTTTGCCACCAAAGTGGATAACCTCACATTTATCCACATTATACTGCATCTGCCATCTCACCTAACCTGTCCAAATCATCCTGCAGCCTCTTAGCATCCACCTCACGGCTCACACCGCCACCCAGTTTAATGTCATCTGCAAACTTGGAGCTATTACACTCAATTCCTTCATCGAAATCATTAATATATATTGTAAAGAGCTGGGGTCCCAGCACTGAACCCTGCGGCACTCCACTAGTCACTGCCTGCCATTCTGAAAAGGACCTGTTTATCCCCACTCTCTGCTTCCTGTCTGCCAACCAGTTCTCTATCCACGCCAGTACATTACCCCCAATACCATGTGCTTTGATTTTGCACACCGATCTCTTGTGTGGGTCCTTGTCAAAAGCCTTTTGAAAGTCCAAATACGTCACATCCACTGGTTCTCCCTTGTCCACTCTGCTAGTTACATCCTCAAAAAATTCCAGAAGATTCATCAAGCATGATTTCACTTTCATAAATCCATGCTGACTTGGACCAATCCTGTCACTGCTTTCCAAATGCGCTGCTATTTAATTCTTAATGATTGATTCCAACATTTTCCCCACTACTGATGTCAGGCTAACTGGTCTATAATTACTCGTTTTCTCTCTCCCTCTTTTTTTAAAAAGTGGTGTTACATTAGCTACCCTCCAGTCCATGGGAACTGATCCAGAGTCAATAGACTGTTGGAAAATGATCACCAATGCATCCACTATTTCTAGGACCACTTCCTTAAGTACTCTGGGATGCAGACTATCAGGCCCCAGGGATTTATCGGCCTTCAATCCCATCAATTTCCCTAACACAATTTCCCATCTAATAAGGATATCCTTCAGTTCCTCCTTCTCACTAGACCCTCGGTCCCCTAGTACATCCGGAAGGTTATTTCTGTCTTCCTTCGTGAAGACAGAACCAAAGTATTTGTTCAATTGGTCTGCCATTTCTTTGTTCCCCATTATAAATTCACCTGAATCCGACTGCAAGGGACCTACGTTTTGTCTTCGCTAATCTTTTTCTCTTCACATATCTATTGAAGCTTTTGCAATCAGTTTTTGTGTTCCCGGCAAGCTTCCTCTCGTACTCTATTTTTCCCCTCTTAATTAAACCCTTAGTCCACCTCGGCTGAGTTCTAAATTTCTCCCAGTCTTCAGGTTTGTTGCTTTTTCTGGCCAATTTATATGCCTCTTCCTTGGATTTAACACTATCCTTAATTTCCCTTGTTAGCCACGGTTGAGCCACCTTCCCCGTTTTATTTTTACTCCAGACAGGGATGTACAATTGTTGAAGTTCATCCATGTGATCTTTAAATGTTTGCCATTGCCTATCCACCGTCAACCTGTTAAGTATCATTTGCCAGTCTATTCTAGCCAATTCACATCTCATACCATTGAAGTTACCTTTCCTTAAGTTCAGGACCCTAGTTTCTGAATTAACTGTGTCACTCTCCATCTTAATAAAGAATTCTACCATATTATGGTCACTCTTGCCCAAGGGGCCTCACACAACAAGACTGCCAATTAGTTACTTCTCATTACACATCATCCAGTCTAGGATGGCCAGTTCTCTAGTTGGTTCCTCGACATATTGGTCTAGAAAACCATCCCTAATACACTCCAGGAAATCCTCCTCCACTGCATTGCTACCAGTTTGATTAGCTCAATCAATATGTAGATTAAAGTCGCCCATGATAACTGCTGTACCTTTATTGCACATATCCCTTATTTCTGGTTTGATGCTGTCCCTAACCTCACTACTACTGTTTGGTGGTCTGTACACAACTCCTACTAGCGTTTTCTGCCCTTTGGTATTCCGCAACTCCACCCATACCAATTCCACATCATCCAAGCTAATGTGCCTCCTTACTATTGCATTAATTTCCTCTTTAACCAGCAACACCACCCCGCCTCCTTTTCCTTTCTGTCTATCCTTCCTAAATGTTGAGTTCCCAGCCTTGGTCATCCTGGAACCGTGTCTCCATGATGCAAATTTCATTATATCCGTTAACTGCTATCTGCACAGTTAATTCTTCCACCTTATCCCGAATACTCCTCGCATTGAGGCACAGAGCCTTCAGGCTTGCGTTTTAAACACACTTTGCCCCTTTAGAATTTTGCTGTAACGTGGCCCTTTTTGTTTTTTGCCTTGGGTTTCTTTGCCCTCCACTTTTACTATTCTCCTTTCTATGTTTTGCTTGTGTCTCCATTTTATTTCCTTCTGTCTCCCTGCATAGGTTCCCATCCCCCTGCCATATTAGTTTAACTCCTCCCCAACAGCACTAGCAAACACTCCCCCTAGATCAGAGTGCTTGCTTTCGGAGTCTCGTGTCTGGCATGCGAACTATGTGGCCTGCCCAGCGGAGCTGATCAAGTGTGGTCAGTGCTTCAATGCTGGGGATGCTGGACGAGGACGCCAACATTGGTGCGTCTGTCCTCCTAGGGGATTTGTAGGATCTTGCAGAGACACCATCCTGTCCTCGCCGCACAGCACTGCCCCCCAGTCATCAAGATCCATGGCGCAGCCCTGGACAACATGGAACACTTCCCTTATCTCGGGAGCCTCCTATCAACAAGAGCAGGCATTGACGACGAGATCCAACACCGCCTCCAGTGTAGCCTTCGGCTGCCTGAGGAAACGAATGTTTGAAGACCAGGCCCTCAAAACTGTCACCAAGCTCATGGTCTGTAGGGCCGTAGTAATACCCGCCTCCTGCATGGCTCAGAGAAGTGGACCACGTACAGTAGACACCTCAAGCCGCTGGAGAAATACCACCAATGATGGGGGAAGTATATATACTTAGGAAAAGTACAATCAAGTATAGTAGGCGAGCATTAAATCATACAGCAACTGAAGGAGGTTATTTGGCAAATTGTGCCTGTGCCAGCTTTTTGAAAGAACTATCCCAATTAGTTCCACTCTCCCACTCTTTCCCCATAGTCCCACAAATTTTTCCTTTTCAAGTATATGTCCACTTCCCTTTTGAAAGTTACTACTGAATCTGCTTCCAGTATCTTTTCAGGCAGTGCATTCCAGATCATAACAACTTGTTGGGTCAAAGAAACTCTCATGTCTCCTCTGGATCTTTTGCCAATTATCTTAAAAGTACTGACATACCAGTGTAGGATTCTCCACCACGTAGTTTGTGTCAGGTGCATTCTGCTGATCATCCTGAGGGTCAGCATCTATTTGCATTGGTTCCACCGCTCCCTAGGCGCAGAAAACGAGAGATATAACAAAGTTAATTATAAAAGCTGAACAGGCAGGTTTTATAAAATAGGTCTTGCCTCCAATTGACACATTAAAGCAAAATGACAGAAAATGATAGAAAATAAAAAACACAAAGTTACGTTTTAATTGTAAAATAAGTTAGCACATGTATAGAAAATAGAAATTCAGACTACCATATTTTTATATAATTTTAATTAACATAGTAATACAAATCAACTTATTAAAATACCTTGGTTGAAATTGGGAATTTTTTTTTTTAAAAACATGCTCAATTAACCTGGTGAATCACATATTGGCAGTGAAATGTCTTCAGGCCACACATAATGCAGCATAATTGCCAAACCTGCTTAGCAGTAAAGTTTTTTCCAGTGCTGCATAATATTGAAAGTTAAATGGGTAGCAACATTCAACTGGAAAGAAAATCCACTCTTCGGCATCTCAGTGAATGTGGGCGGACAGAGAATGCAATTAGGTGCCTACCATCGCTCCCTAGATTCACTAGCAAAACAAGGGAATTATCTAAAGAGCTGCTTTATTCAACCTCCGCAGTCACTACCTATTGCTCAATGTTCCAATGAAACCCTGCTTTAGCTCTGGAAAAGCAAATAACGTGAGCTGGTTAATTGTGGCGACAGACTTTCAGTACTGCAGCTCCACCTAAGCTGTTGGTTGCAACAAAAGGACTATGAATATTGCTAATTCAGATACTACCTCAACACATCAAGTCTCTATGCTTCCCAAGACCATTATGCCAAAGTTTGTCTTCAAGATTTTATTTAGTCATATTATTGATGATGGTTCATATTAATAATGGGATCAAGCTGTTTCTGTCGTGAGCACCAAATTGGAGTTATGATGCTGTACACACAGTTGAAGGAAGTGGTAGAGCAAAAGGGAGAGAGAGTTACAATAGGCCAGAGTAGGAGGAACAGAAAGGAAGCTTTTCAGGGCCAAATAGGGAAGGGGAAGGTCATGAGCTGAAGGATGAGAGGATGAACATTTTAAAATGATGGGGCTGGGGGAACCAAGAGCCAATGTAGGACAAGAGTGATGCGTGAATAGGATGTGGTGTGGGTTAGAACATAGCCAGCAGAGTTTTGGATTAGCTGAAGTTTACAGAGTGTGGAGGATGGGAGACAGGTTGGCTTGCCTGGAGAGTTTGGAAGAGTCAGGTCTAGAGGTGACAAAGACATCAATGAGAGTTTCAGCAGCAGATGGACTGACCACGGCCAAAAGCAAGCGTGTTATGAGGTGGAAGTACGAAATCTTTATGCTAGAGAGGATATGTGTCAGAATCTCAGCTTGGGATCGAGTAGGGTGCCTTGGCTGCGAGAAGTTTGGTTCAATCTGAAAATATGGCTGGGGAAGTGGAATGGAATCAGTGGTAAGGGTAGAGAGTTTGTGGTGGGGGTTGATGACAATGGATTCAGTCTTCCTAATGTTTCCGCTCCGCTACAGTACCAAAACGGCTCTTATCCTTGCCTTTGATGTGACTGTGACTGTGACAAAGGTAAACTATCCCTCCTCATCCTGCCTGCAAGCCTTTGGCATCATTGACCACACCATCCTCCTCCAACATCTCTGCACTGTAATTCAACTGGGTGGGACTGCACTCACCTGGTTCCATTCTATCTATCTAATCATAGCCAGAGAATCACCTGTAATGGCTTTTCTTGGCAATGGCATGTTGGCCTTCATAGTGAGAGGATTTGAGTATAGGAGCAGGGAGGTCTTACCACAGTTGTAGAGGGCCTTGGTGAGGCCATACCTGGAATATTGTGTACAGTTTTGGTCTCCTAATCTGAGGAAGGACATTCTTGCTTTTGACGGAGTGCAGCGAAGGTTCACCAGACTGATTCCTGGGATGGCAGGACTGACATATGAGGAGAGACTGGATCGACTGGAGTTTAGAAGGATGAGAGGGGATCTCATAGAAACATATAAAATTCTGATGGGACTGGACAGGTTAGATGCAGGAAGAATGTTCCCAATGTTGGGGAAGTCCAGGACCAGGGGACATCGTCAAAGGATAAGGGGTAAGCCATTTAGGACTGAGATGAGGAGAAACTTCTTCACTCAGAGAGTTCTTAATCTGTGGAATTCCCTACCGCAGAGAGTTGTTGATGCCAGTTCATTGGATATATTCAAGAGGGAGTTAGATATGACCCTTACGGCTAAAGGGATCAAGGGGTATGGAGAGAAAGCAGGAAAGAGGTACTGAGGTGAATGATCAGCCATGATCTTATTGAATGGCGGTGCAGGCTCGAAGGGCCGAATGGCCTACTCCTGCATCTATTTTCTATGTTTCTATGTTTCTTCCCGTTCTCGCACCCTCTGGTGATCCTAAGCATCTATTTTAGGCCCCTTCCTATTTCTTATCTATATACTGCCCCTTGGTGACATCATCCAAAAACACGTCAGTTTCCACATGTACACCGAAGACACCCAGCACTACCTCACCACCACCTCTCTTGACCCCTCAATTATCTATAAACTGTCACACTGCTTGTCGACATCCAGTACTGGATGAGCAGAAATTTCCTCCAACTAAATATTGGGAAGACTGAAGCCATTATCTTCGGTCCTTGCCACAAACTCTGTTCCCTAGCCACCAATTCCATCCCTCTCCCTGGCAACTGACTGAGGCTTAACCAGATTGTTCACAACCTTGGTGTCATATTTGACACCGAGGTGAGCTCCTGACCACATATCCACACCATCACTAAGACCATCTAGTTCCACCTCTGGAACATCGCACGACGCTGCCCCTGCCTCAGCTCATCTGCTGCTGAAACCCTCATCCATGCCTTTGTTACCTCTAGACTTGACTATTCCAACACACTCCTGGCCGGCCTCCTACATTCTACCCCCCGTCAACTTGAGGTCATCCAAAACTCTGCTGCCCGTGTCCTAACTCACACCAAGTCCCGTTCACCCATCACCCAAGTGCTTGCTGACCTACACTGGCACCCGGTTAAGCAATGCCTCGATTTTAAAATTCTCTGTCTTGTTTTCAAATCCACCATGGCATCACCCCTCCTTATCGTCGTAATCTCCCACAACCCGAGATATCTATGCTCCTCTAATTTTGGCCTCTTGAGCATCCCCGATTTCAATCGGCACCATTTAATCACTCCACCATTGGTGGCCTCGCCTTAAGCTCTGGAATTCCCTTCCTAAACCCCTCTACCTCTTCCTTTAAGGCACTCCTTAAAACCTATCCCTTTACCCACGCATCCCTAATATCTGCTTCCGTGGCTCAGTCTCAAATTGCGTTTTATAACGCTTCTGTGAAGCGCCTTGGGATGTTTTACTATTTTAAAGCCGCAATGTAAATACAAATGTTTTTGTTGAAAGAATACACATTGGACAAGCAGTCTGACAACACACAGTCAGTGGAGGGGTCAAGAGAGGTAATGAAGAGGTGGATGTTGTGGAAGCTGACTCTGTCTTCTGATAATGTCGCCAAGGATAGAGAGAACGGTACGCTGGTGGAAGCAGCAGCCATTCCTGGAGATGCTATGGTTGGGTAACTAAAAGTGGAACCAAGCAAGACAGTCTCACTGAGCTGGACAATGAAGGAAAGACATTGCAGGAAAATTTGTCGACCATTTCAAAGGTTGCAGATGTCGAGGATGGAAATGCACCATGGTCAGTCACAGAGAATGTAATTTGCAACTTTGGTTAGGGCCGTTTCAGTGTTGTGGCAGGGGCAGAAATCCGATTGGAGAGATTCAAATATGAAGGTGCGGGAAAGATGGGCACAACTAGTGAGGCAACAACATGTTAAAGACTCTAGAGAGGAAAGAGAGATTGGAGATATAGCGGCAATTTGCAAGGACAGAGAGGGTCAAAGATGTTTTTTTTATATAAAGAGAATGGGATGTTGACGGCAGTTTTGAAAGGGAGAGCAACAGTACCCAGAAAGAGAGAATACAGAGGAGAAAATAGATGCCACTGATAAAAAAAAAATGGTTCGCATTATAATATGGCAGGTATCAATGACATTTTTGAATAAGTGATCTATATGTTGCTGACAATTAAGAAACATACAAATAACTGCAGTTCAAAATCACATCACTAAGCTGCTGATCTAAGCAGTGTTGCTAAGTCATGATTTTAACGGTTTAATGATTTTGCATTGTTTTAATGTACGCTATTCATAAGGTTCCAAGAATTGCGCTCCATAAAGCAGCAGTGCAATAGATCGTTAACAAAATTACAATTCTTTACAATGCTGTTTGAGGAATGCAGAATTCACAGCGTATACTGCCGTTCTATAATTTAAACGACAAATGTTTACCTACATACTCAAGGATGCAAACAATATTTTAAATCTACCCTTGGATCAAAATCTTACCTTTAAAAAGGAAGAAACATTTTCACCCAATTTTTCACCCTGTTCCTTGTGGTGTCAGCAAACAATAGTCTATTCTATTTCCACATGACATGCCCCACTGAAGAATGTTGCTGCAATGCTGGTAATTAGCAGACAATAGTTACAGCTCTAAAGTCAATCACATTCAGCATTTCAGCCTGTCTATGGCTTAGGCTTCAAAAGTTGATTATTAAATTTACCTGAGAAACTGGACTTATTTTGATCAAAACCATCTGCTATATCAAAAAAGCCACAAAGAAAAATGCCCTGATTCTTCTATTAGCCCCCGGAATGTTTAATTACCTTATTTTTTATAACTGGATAACAGTGTGATCTGGCATTTTTAAATTCCATATAAGCACAATAATTACCATAATGAGGTGACAGATGGCCTCAATTCTATCATTCCTGCAGCAAACTATCTGTGTGTCTGTGATATAGTCAACACTTGCAAAAGTTATTCATTTTAAGCTGTAATAGCAACAAAAATATATCCTGAAAGTACAAATGCATGCAACAGAGCAATGCTGCTTTCAACTCTTGAGTGGCTTCACATAATCTGCAGTCATTATACTATCAAAATTCAAAAGCAGTATGGATGAGGCACAAATGCAATTTTGTGTCATGAGGTAAAGACACCACTAAGGTTTAGCAAACCAAATGTCAGTACTGACATATAAACTGCACAAACTCCTTATAAAATGTTCATGAAGAAACAGGAAGATATTGTAACTGGCTCAACGACAGTATTGTAAAGAACTTTAAGCGGTTTATTAGCCTTCCTGGAACAGATCGACAGGAGGTGCATCAGTGGGTCATTGGTATGTATGCCAAGGATGCAGTCTAGTAAATGATCACTTATTCAAGGCTCCTCCACATAGTCCATGTTCTGCAGCGATAAAAGAATAAACCTACAAGTTGCACTGTATGGTTCCAAGGCTTTTTCCAGGATACATGTTTATCAGCCTTGCTCTGTAAGGGCTTTTACTTGTGGTTTTTTGACATTTCCCTGGATTTCAAGCACTGCTTCCTCTGGCTATCAAAAAGTTAATAATAAATGTACTCTTTTATATTAATTTTAGACATTTTTTACAATTTGATCATTTTAATAAAAATGTTATTGCCCAATTAGATATTTAAAAATAGATGAATGTGTGTCTTGCAGTTGTTATACAAAGCCTCTTCCCAGACAAACATCCCTTTCGCTCAGGACATTCTCAGCTCTGTACCAATTAAACGCTAAGTATCGCAGCAAACCTACCAGAACTTTGTTAATGCTTTGCAAATAAATGGCAGTGTACAGCACAAATAATCGGATGATGACTTTTAACTAACATTCAATGGGCAAAATATTTAACAGCTAAGGGAAGCTCTGCTTCAAGGATACTCCACCTCTTATGCTAGATTGAGATGAGGTATCATATCATTACTATTTCTAATGTAATGTTTCATTTTGTCAGATTTTGAGTCCCGAAGTTTACAGCAGGATTTTCTTCTCATCCGCATTATTAGAAGAACCTCGAGCTTCTTCCAGGACTTTCTTAGCTTATGTTGAAAGGCAAACTGATAATGTTCAGGAATTGCTGCCATGTGAAAGGTCCGAGAAGGAGCTCAAAGCTTTATCAATCACCAAACAGGAGAAAAGTGTATGAATTGCTTCTCTGGTATTAACACAAGAATTATATAAATAACGTTGACTCTGAAATATTTTCATATAAAAACAGTATGCTCTCCTATCTCAAACCAAAATAAAATCACGCATGAGCTGTGTGCTTGTTTCATCAGCTTTCCTGATGATCGAGGTACCTCATAGAGCAGAGTGCAGGCTGACAAGCTGGCGCTAAGGCTGAAATCTCCTGCCGTGCTATGTAGAAACAAGTCTGATCTACTGCTGTGAGGTGTCAGGTAAAGGTCTGACAGCGAAGAGGTGGCTGAGCTGGGAGTGGAGCTATCTCGACACCCTTCCTGACTATCTGCATTCCCTGCCCCTGAAACAGTGCTTGCCTGGGAAAGAGGAATGAAATTCTCATCAGTTATTAAGTTCTACACTTGTGGATAGAATTAAAATATAATCCAGCTATACTAATTCAAATTCAAGTTAACTAACATTTTTAAAACTACAATGTCCACAATTGTCACTATTATTTACGACACATAGAATTCATTACAGTATCTAGTAATATATTAAAAGTCTTCAATATAGTCTGCACTTCCTGCAAATGTCATATTGCTTATTGTAACACTTTCTCCATCATATTTCTATTGTTACAAAATAGTATATCCTCCAATTCACCATGGGCAATGAGTGCTATTTATTAAAAATTAAACTTTCCATCATCTTCCAGATAACATGCAGCAGCCAGTAACAACAGAGAAGGTAAAGATCAGGAAGATGTGATTGGTGTATTTACATAACTAACCTCCACTCAACATATCCAAGTTGTTGTCAATCATATTGCCAGAACTCAGGAGGAAGAGGACAACAGCATGAATATGTAAACTGCAACACTGACTTCTACTGCAAACATGTGATTTTTTTTTTATACAATCAAAGAAAAACAAGAAGTCTTCTCATTCTGTGTGTAGGATTTGGAAAATAATTTTGCAAAAACTCTAAAGGCTGTAGCTTTTAAGTTGACAAATATACAGCTAATATTATTTAACCAAATGGTACAGGCACAATACAGCATGTCACTCAGAAGCCACGAGTGTGCCTGCCTCACCACAATGATTGTAACACCAATAGTGATCATTAGTTTTTACTTTATTAGCTAACATACAATGGCTGAAAAAAATCATGGGCCCTTTAATTGTATGCCTATACTGAATATTATTATTTCATAAAGTTATAGTGTAACTGTTTTGATAGTTAGTACAATTATTTGCCAAAACATAGAAATGTCTCCCAATAGATGAAACCTCAACTTGTTAACGTCAAACTCTCTGAAATGGGTAGGAATTTAAAAGTCCAAAGTACCACTAGAAAGCAGATATCTTGTGAAAATCGCTAGCTCACCCTAAATGTATGCTCTGTTTAATAAAAACCAAAAAAGTACTTATTGTACCGCTTATGCAAGGCTGAGCTTGCAGTGGCACTGTAAAAGTTCACTAGTTTGTTGCTAAACACAGTTTTGATCTTGGTCTAATGGACTAGTATTAATTTCAAACACTGAACATTTGCCAAGTGTGTTGGTTGTTGCTGGCTGTTGCACTTTGAACACAAGTCGTAGTGTGAAAAATAGAACAATTTTTTAAACCTGGCCACCTCAAATCCAGACTCACTTCCCAGTTAATTGTGAGCATAACCCCGGATCTGATTACTTGATTAATCTTTTCAGTAATCAAAATATTCAATTACAATGATCGAGGCACACGCTCAATTATATTACAGTAGAGATGAGGTGGAAATATTTAAGAAAAGCACAAACTAATAGCCCTTTACGACATGGCTGTGATACAGAGAGATCGGCCAACAACTGTGCAAACAGAATATATTCCATAATTAAGTTAGAAGTGGGTTACATCTTCACCTGGAGTACTGTGCACAGTTTTGGTCTCCTATCTAAGGAAGGATATACTTGCCTTGGAGGCGGTGCAACAAAGGTTCACTAGATTGATTCCTGGGATGAGGGTTGTCCTATGAGGAGAGATTGACTAGATTGGGCCTATACTCTCTGGAATTTAGAAGAATGAGAGGTGATCTCATTGAAACATATAAGATTCTGAAGGAGGTTGACATGTTAGATGCTGAGAGATTGTTTCCCCTGGCTGGAGTGTCTAGAATTAGGGGGCATACTCTCAGGATAAGGGGTCGGCCATTTAACACTGAGATGAGAAGGAATTTCTTCTCAGGAGGGTTGTGAATCTTTGGAATTCTCTGCCCAAAGGGCAGTGGATGCTGAATCATTGAGCATATTCAAGGCTGATTTTTGGACTTGAGGAATCAAGGGAAATGAAGATCGGCAGGAAAGTGGAGTTGAGGTCAAAGTGTAGCCATGATCTTATTGAATGGCGAAACAGGCTCGAGGAGCCGTATGATCTGCACCCATTCCTAATTCTTAGGTTCATTTAGATCGAATATATTTTCTGTTTTTATGGTCACTCTTTACATGACATACTTGGGGTGACATTGTCATTTTAAAAATAACATTTTCTCCATTTAGTATCTGATAGCACTAGTTAGAGGGGAAAACATGGGTTTTTATCACTCATACACAATATGTTATGCTGTTAGGTGTTCTGATATTCACTGAAGTTCTTCAGTGATCAAGATCAAATTCCGTAGCATGAACAAGAACTCCAACAGGACATTAGTTGTCTATAGTTTTCTCATTGATAGAAAGATACAATAAACTTTCTCTACAATATGTCCCATTTTAACTTATGTTGCATCTAATCAACCACAATATCAATTTAAGGTGAAAAAAAATCCCACGCCACTTCCCAAATAGGTGAAATTAAAAAGATGCTGAGACTGGAAGGAAGAGATAGGAAGGACAACCAGGGTCGCCTAAAAGATTTTTAAGGATGATTGTTAAAGATGGAAAGAAAAGTGCAGAGGCCAAAAGGTTTAGGGAAGGGGTTCCAAAGAGTAGAACCAAGATGGTTGACAGCTATGTTGTCAATGGTGGGTTGAAGGGAGGGGAGATGCAAAGAAGGCTGGAGTAAGAGGAATGAGCATTTGGGAGGAGATAAAGGGACCAAGTTTCCACACGAAAAAAAACGGGCGCCCCTCCGAGCTGGGCGCCCGTTTTTCGCGCCTTAAAAAAACGCGCTATTCTCGAGCGCCCTGCAGCTCCTTGTCTGCCTGGCGCGGTGTGCGGGGGGGGCGGCGCCTACACTCGCGCCGATTTTGTAAGTGGGATGGGGCGGGTACTATTTAAATTAGTTTTTTTCCTGCCGGCAACGCTGCGCGTTGGAGCGTTCGCACACGCGCAGTGTGAAAAAAACATTGGCACTCGCCCATTTTTGTAGTTCTTTGTAGCTGTTTAATTTTTGAACATTTTTTAATAAAAGCACATTGCCATCAGCACTGAGGCTTCTTGCAACCTTCTCACTGTCTCCTTCTCCCCCCCCCCCCTCCCCCAGGAACGAACGGCTGTTTCCTTCCCCCCCTCTCCCGCTCAGCGGCAACGAACGGCTGTCTCTCCCTCCGCCCCCTCCCGCTCAGCGGCAACGAACGGCTGTCTCTCCCTCCGCCCCCTCCCGCTCAGCGGCAACGAACGGCTGTCTCCTCCTCCTCCCACCCCCTCCCGCTCAGCGGCAACGAACGGCTGTCTCTCCCTCCCCCCCCGTCCCGCACAGCGGCAACGAACGGCTGTCTCCTCCTCCTCCTCCCCCACTCCCGCTCAGCGGCAACGAACGGCTGTCTCCTCCTCCTCCCCCCCCTCCCGCTCAGTGGCAACGAACGGCTTTCTCTCCCCCCCTCCCACTCAGCGGCAACGAACGGCTGTCTCCTCCTCCTCCCCCCCCCACTCAGCGGCAACGAACGGCTGTCTCTCCCTCCCCCCCCTCCCGCTCAGCGGCAACGAACGGCTGTCTCCTCCTCCCCCCCCCTCCCGCTCAGCGGCAACAAACGGTTTTCTTCCACCCCCCCTCCGCGGCAACGAACGGCTTTCCCCCCCCCCCCCCCTCCTCCCTCCTCCCACTCAGCGGCAACGAACAGCTTTCTCCTCCCCCCACCCCTCCCGCTCCCGCTCAGCGGCAACGAACGGCTGCAGAATTCTCCCTGGCTGAAGCACTTTCACACAGGTAGGAAGATGGTTTATTTAATCTTTTCGTGGCTTATAAATGTTTATTCAGGTTGGATTTATTTGTATAATATTTGTATAAGTATAAATAAGGATTTATTGTAGAATTTAATGATTTCCCTTCCCCACCCCACCTCGTTCTGGACGCCTAATTTGTAACCTGCGCCTGATTTTTTAATGTGTAGACAAGGTTTTTTCAGTTCTACAAAAATCTTCACTTGCTCCATTCTAACTTAGTTTGGAGTACGTTTTCACTGTGGAAACTTTCAAATCAGGCGTTAGTGGCCGGACATGCCCCCTTTTGAAGAAAAAATTCTGTTCCAAAGTAGAACTGTTCTACCTGACTAGAACTGCAGAAAAAAAAATGTGGAGAATTGCGATTTCTAAGATAGTCCGTACTCCACCAGTTGCTCCTAAAAATCAGGCGCAAGTCATGTGGAAACTTGGGCCCATAGTGTTGGAGGAAATTGCAGAGGTAGAGTGGGGCAAGACCATAGAGGACTTTAAAGATGAAATCAATCATCTTAAATATGATCTGTTGGGGTCTAAGAGCCACTATACATCTGGGTAGTGGGCAAATGGGACTCTGTTTCACAGGATGAATGTGGCACAGTTTTAGACATGTTGGAGTTATGGAGGGTGAAGGCTGGGAGGTCAGCATTAAGAGTAGTCGAGACTGAAAGTGCCAAATGCACATATAAAGGTTTCAGCCACATAGAGGACTGCAAACAAGTGGATTGCGGAAAAGGGAATCCTGCTACTTCAGTCTAGTTCAGCCTGAGACAGTGGCAAGGAAGTAGAATTTGTGGTGGGGGTTAAAGAAATGGCTTCAATCTTCTCGATGTTGAGCTAAAGGAAGTAATGACTCGTCCAGGATGTCAAACAAGCAGAGACAGCACAGAGATAATCAAGAGAAGTGATGTAGGGGTAGAACTTGCTATCATCAACTTAAAACAACAGCGTCTCCCTGGCAACGGAGGTAGCACGAGTCTGGAGCAGTTGGAGGGAGATTTAAACATCAGCATCGCCCTAACAACAGAGGCAGCGCGAGCCTGGAGCAGCTGGAGGGAGATTTAAACATCAGCATCTTTTTATACTTCTTTCTCATGCTTTTTCTCTCTTTCCCTCAATGGTCAATATCTAACGTGTTGCAAAATTGTTGTGAAGCACCTGGGACATTTTACTACGTTAAAGGCACTGTATAAATAAAAGTTAGCATAAACTTCTATGCGAAAGCTGATGCTGTGCTTGCAGATGTAGATAAGGAAGAGGGAACCAAGGATGGATACTTGGGGGACCTCAGAGGTGGCGATACGAGGGAGGGAAGAGGAGCAATTTCTAGAGATGCACTGACTGCGGTTGGATTAATAGGAATGGAACAATGCAATTGCAGTTCCATGGAGCCAGATGATGGAAGAGACACATTAGAGGATGGCCTTGTCAACCATAGTGAACGCTGTGGAAAAGTCAAGGAGGATAAGACATCACAGTCACAGAGGAAGCTGTTTGTGATTCTGGCTAGAGCCATTTTGGTATTGTGAGAAGGGCAGAAGCCAAGCTGGAGGGATTTGAATGGGGAGGTTCGGCAGAGATGGGCACAGAGCTGTGAGACGATGACACATTGAAGCAGTAGAGACCCATTATAAGTGATTGGAAGTAAAATGGCTTCCTATTCCTACAAAAATATTTTAACACTGACTTTATTTCTAGACATATCAAGAGAGGGAGTTAGTTGTATTTAATTCCTTCCGTCCATGTTCAATCAGGAGAAACAATTGTTTATCCAAGAAGAGTTTTTAAAACTGTCCAAGACAGATGTGCATAGTTTTCTCTTCACCATCACCACCACAGGATAATAGCAACAAATTCCAAGGCAGACTAAAAATGTATAATTCAAACTCCAGAGACCTGCAGGTTGCTCTGCTCTGAAGTAGCCTTTTCAACAATCTACTTGTTCTTTCATAAATTCAACACCAATCAAGTGGAGATACTTCTTGAAGTAAGGGAACTTTGGTAAATAAGTTATTACTGTAACCCAAAAATAGACACAAAACATGGCAGGGTCATTAGATATAAAAATATTCACAGTTCAAACTGCAAAGCCAAAAATGAAATTGTTTATGCATTTCACAGTGACCACCATGCACAATGTTTACACTACAAAAATGGAGGTTTTCAAATTGTATTCAAAAGAATCTCAACATCAAATTGCTTTCACAGGGGCACATGCAGCAAAGTGTTAGGTAATACATATAAAGTTGCTCTTGCATCAGGTAACCTCATGTCAGAAAAATGCAATCACATTTAGCATATTACTCGGTCCAATTATCCCCCATTCCAAAATATTTAATGCCTATTATACATTTGGCAGGGGCTTCCATGGTCTAAAATACCTTAAAAGAAGAAATAATATTTACAGTAATTTAAACAGAGGAAACAAAAAAGACGTGGATAGATTATTACACTGAACACTGGTCATGTGAAGCAGTTGGAAAGAAATACTGCAGCTTTTAAGATTCTATTCCTGGAGGCAGGAGCCCAGCCAGGAAGCCTGTGCTTATAGGCCCATTCTCAGGCATCACTCGCTCCAGGCTGTGTTTGGGGAGGCAGGTTAACGCGAACCAAAGCTAGACTCTGGGGTCTCAAACACTCGGATAGCCGGCTCAGAGCAAAGCCACACGCGCTTCCGCAGAACAGAAACAGCGAATCGTCCCTTAGTAACAGGTTCATTCTGGCTCCAGCAGCCAGCAACCAACTGTCATGTTCTCCCCCCTCCTCCCCCGTGCAGCACCGTTCGCCACGGCTCAATCCCTTCATATTCCTCCGTACGGAGACTCTCCTCTCCCACCACCCCCCTACCGCGCATGCAATCCACCCTCTGATCGGACCGCAGATGGGCGCTTTACCTGAAAATTTAACACTTGAACGGGAAGTGGCATCTTCTCCCTCATTCAGCAACTCTCAGCAGCCACAGAGCAGCTCCGCATCCGGGCACTCTCATCGCTGGGGTGAAAGGTCAACCTGACGCGTCAGGGGAGGGGGAAAAAAATCACGTCGGACGTCGTGACGTCGTTCGTCCCCGCGACTTGTGCGTGGGCTCGAGCGGCGAGGAACTATCTGCCCCGCACAAAGATGGCGACGCAACAACTTTATTTTGGCATAGGGTTAGAGGTTGGTAAACCTGCATCGTTAATTTTGCGATTGAAACATTTTATACGCAATATATATATATGATAAAATAAATTAGGATTTTGAAATGCTTTCAGAAAATTTCAGGTTGCCAATTATAAAGGGCATATAACTGGTGCTCGTTCACATATACATTATCAACATAAGTTCTCAAAATAGTATCTCATAACTCAATGGATATGTGAGGCGATCCCAGGTCAGTCGAGTAAGCAGATCTAGATTTATTTTTGTACTTGTCAGGTGTGTCAGCTGTGGCTCAGTGCGGAGCACTCTCGCCTCTGAGTCAGATTGTGGGTTCAAATCCTACTCCAGAGACTTGAGCACAAAATATTTTAGGCTGACACTCCAGTGCAGTGCTGAGGGAGTGCTGCACTGTCGGAAGTGCCGTCTTTCAGATGAGACGTTAAACCGAAGCCCCCTCTGCTCTCTCAAGTGGACGTAAAAGATCCCATGGCGCTATTTTGAAGAAGAGCAGGAGAGTTATCCCTAGTGTCCTGTATAATATTTATCCCTCAATCAACATATTAGAAAAAAGGATTATCTGTTCATTATCACATTGCTGTTTGTGGGAGCTTGTTTGAGCGTAAATTGGCTGCTGCGTTTCTTACAACAGTGACTACACTGCACAAAAGTACTTCGTTGGCTGTAAAGTGCTTTGAGATGTACAGTGGTTGTGAAAGGCGCTATATAAATCCAAGTCTTTTTGTCAACATATACTTTTGAAAATATTTTCTACAGTGATCCTGTTATTTTCCTTTAGATAGCTGACACTATCTTTCAGAAGTTGGGACAGGGGCCCTTGACTGTCAGGGCGTCTCAAAGCACTTTGTAGCTAATGAATTACTTTTCAAGTGTCGTGATCTTAACGTGTCAATTTTAAACTAGTTGTGTGTGTAAGCCACTATTGATCCAGGTACAGAAATAAAAATAAGTAGTTAGTGGCACACATAAAATTTTGTCACCCCCTGGGAAAATCCATAATTATTGTTGTTGAGCTTAAGTATAGATGCAGATGATCGAATACTCTGGAACACAATGGTTCCTGTACTTCTGGGGGCATAGAAATGGCATCTGTAAAATTCTGTTGGCCAGGGCTGAATGATGTAGGCTGTCAAGTTAGACTGATATTCTGGAGTTGGCTAGATTTGTTGAAGTCAGTAAAAATTTTTATAAAGCTTCATTACATCCTTCAGATTAAAAAAGTAGGCCAGAGTCCATGATAGGGCAAACCCCAAGCTTTGATGGGTTGAATGGACATTTCTTATTCCAGTTTATTTTGTGTTGTTGCTATATGCAAGTGACAAAGGTAAACTACCCTCCTCGTCCTTCCCGACCGGTCTATAGCCTTTGACATAGTTGACCACTCCATCCTCCTCTCCACCATCGTCCAGCTGGCTGGGACTGCACCCACCTGGTTCCATTCTTATCTATCTAACCATAGCCAGAAAATCACCTGCAATGGCTTCTCTTCCCATTCCCGTATTGTTATCTCTGGTGCCCCGCAAGGATCTATTTTTGGCCCCCTCCTATTTCTCATCTATATGCTGCCCCTTAGCGACATCATCCGAAAACACGGCATCAGTTCCCACATGTACGCCAATGACACTCAGCTTTACCTTACCACCACTTCTCTTAACCCTGCCACGGTCTCTAAATTTTCAGACTGCTTGTCTGACATCCAGTACTGGATGAGCAGTAATTTTCTCCAATTAAATATTGGGAAGACCGAAGCCATTGTCTTTGGTCTCTGCCACAAACTCCATTCCCCAGCCATCGACTCCATCCCTCTCGCTAGCATCTGTCTGAGGCAACTTTGCAACTTTGGTGTCATATTTGACCCTGAAATGAGCTTCCAACCACATATCCGCGACATAACTAAAACCGCCTATTTCCACCTCCGTAATATTGCCCCTGTCTCAGCTCATCTGCTGAAACCCTCATCCATGCCTTTGTTACCTCTAGACTTGACTATTCCAATGCACTCCTGGCTCGCCTCCTACATTCTACCCTACATAAACTAGAGGTGATCCAAAACTCAGCTGCCCGTTTCCTAACTCGCACCAAGCCCTGCTCACCCATCCACCCCAGTGCTCGCTAATCTACATTGGCTTCCGGTTAAGCAATGTCTCGATTTCAAAATTCTCACCTTATTTTCAAATCCCTCCATGGCCTCGCCCCTCCCTATCTCTGTAATCTCCTCCAGCTCCACAACCCACCGAGATGTCAGCGCTCCTTTAATTCTGCCCTCTTGAGCATCCCTGATTATAATTGCTCAACCATCGGTGGCCGTGCCTTCAGCTGCCTAGGCCCTAAGCACTAGAACTCCCTCCTTCTCCGCTTCTCTACGTCTCTTTGCTCCTTTAAGATGCTCCTTAAAACCTACTTCTTTGACCAAGCTTTTGGTCATCTGTCGTAATTTCTTCTTATATGGCTCGGTATCAAATTCTTGTGCTAAAACACTCCCGTGAAGCGCCTTGGGACGTTTACCTATGTTAAAGGCACTATATAAATACAAGTTGTTGTATATATAATAAAGTCAAATTTGAGTTTTGTCCAGTTCTCAGGCAGCACACTAGATGGAGTGCTTCCCAGAAGCAGGGTCTTCCACCTAATGGATGAAAAACAGATGGCCACCTCACTACAACTCAATAGTTTCTGTTGACTAATGAATATTGACAACAATTATGGAGATGTTGGGATGTCCCAAGCTCTGAACTGAATACCTACATGAGAATTAAAGCAAAGAAAAATGATGTAAAAACATAAACTTAAATAAGAAGAAACCATTGAAGACCAAGGAGACGAGGGGTGAAATCAATACAGTTTGGTCATTTTTCTTTGACTTTATACAGAAAAGTGGAAAGTGCTGAAGAAGAGGTATGTCTGAATAAATATGTGTATTTGCAAACTGTCTCCAGTATATTATTAGACTAACTTAGAATATAAACCAGAATGAAAAATATATTTTAATTACTCAGTGAATACAGAAATTCAGACCTGTCTTCTCTATCTTATAAGAGTCTGCATTACAGTTTTAATGCAAATCATTGTTCCAGATTTTATGGTTTAAAAAGCGGTGCAGACTTGAACATATTTTGGCACATAACTGGTTTAGCATTTATCACAGGGCCTGTCTGGACCACATTGAGCATTATCGAGCCCTGCTCTCCTTTGCCAAAATGGCTCACTATTTCAGAATCATCCTAGAATGCAAAGATAACTCCAGCTTTTCTCCACTACAAAATGTCTCTCCTTCCTCATCTGCAACCAGCAGGGAAGTCCTGCTACAACTGTACAGGGTATTGGTAAGACTAGAGTACTGCGTGCAGTTGTGGTCTCCTTATTTAAGCAGGGATTTACTTGCATTGGAGGCAGTTCAGAGAAGGTTCACTAGGTTGATTCCTGAGATGAAAGGTGTTATGTCTTGAATAAAGCAAGGTAACTGAGTACTGTAGACGTGAGTAAGTGTGACCTTAGTCTCTTTATTCTAACTCCAGAATGGGAGTACAGCATGGGAGGCCTGCTTATATACAGTACTCCCAAGGGATGCTGGGATCCCTTGGGACTCCAACAGATACGCCCTCTGGTGGCAGTAGTGTGCATGTTACATAGGGTTGCATACATAACGTCACTCCCTCCCAAAGTCAATAGTACACTTATTTACAGGGTGAGACGATCTGGGGCTTTCCACTCCCTAGTCGATCGTCTCGGTACAAATGCAGGTGAGTTGGTTGGGCCTTCGCTGGGCTGCTGTGCAGCTGGCCTTGCTGGGCTGCTGGGGATGATGAGTTCAGCTTCGTGGTCAACCGTGATGTTGGTTGCCACTGTGTGTGTGTCGGGGGGTTGAAGTTGGTGGTGTCCTCTTCAGGTGGCTCGTGGCAGTCTGTGAATCGCAGTTTGGTTTGGTCCAAATGCTTTCTGCCAGTTTGTCCATTTGCGAGTTTGACCTGAAACACTCTACTCCCTTCTTTGGTTATGAGTGCCAGCAAGCCATT
This sequence comes from Pristiophorus japonicus, assembly GCF_044704955.1. NCBI lineage: Eukaryota > Metazoa > Chordata > Chondrichthyes > Pristiophoridae > Pristiophorus > Pristiophorus japonicus. The sequence continues at coordinate 108,888,812 of NC_091992.1, forward strand.
TGGGACCATGTCCATAGTTGAGTACAAACACAGGGTCATTGACTATAATATCGCGTGACAAATTTGCGCGATCATGGTACATGTTTTGTTGATGCCGCCTGCCCTCGACGTGATCATGTAGATCAGAGTGGACTAGAGAGAGCCTTGTTTTGAGCGCCCTTTTCATGAGCAGCTCGGCTGGGGGAACCCCGGTGAGGGTGTGGGGTCTTGTGCGGTAGCTGAGCAAGACTCGGGACAGGTGGGTCTGCAGTGAGCCTTCCGACACGCGTTTCAAGCTTTGCTTGATGGTTTGGACTGCCCGTTCTGCCTGGTGAAGCATGGCCCATGGTCGCTGACAAAGACATCGGGCAGGCCGTGCATGGCAAACATGGCTCGTAGGCTTTCGATGGTGGCAGTGGACGTGCTTACAGACATTATTACACACTCAATCCATTTTGAATAAGCATCCACAACAACCAAAAACATTTTGCCTAGAAACAGGCAGCGAAGTCAAGTGGATCCTAGACCACGGTTTGGAGGGCCATGACCACAAACTTAGCGGTGCCTCCCTGGGTGCATTGCTCAGTTGAGAGCAATTGTTGCATTGGCGCACGCAAGACTCCAAATCTGAATCGATGCCAGGCCACCACACACGGGATCTGGCTATAGCTTTCATCATTATTATGCCTGGGTGGGTACTATGTAGGTCACGTATAAACGTTTTCCTGCCTTTCTTAGGCAAAACCACGCGATTACCCCATAAAAGACAGTCCGCCTCTATTTCGTCTTTGCACCACTGGAACGACTTGATCTGTTCATGCATCTCCGCTGGGACACTGGACCAGCTCCCATGGAGGACACAGTTTTTTTTACAAGGGACAGTAAAGGATCCTAGCTGGTCCAGGTCCTGACCTGGCAGGCCGTAACGGGTGACTTTTCGTTTTCAAATGCATCCATCACCAAGAGCAAGTCTGCAGGCTGTGCCATTTCCACCCCGGTGGTGGGCAATGGTAGCCAACTGAGGGCATCAGCGCAGTTCTCTGTGCCTGGCCTGTGGCGAATTACATAGTTATATGCAGACCGCGTGAGCGCCCATCTTTGGATGCAAGCAGAGGCATTGGTATTGATGCCTCTGCTCTCTGAGAATAGCGATATGAGCGACTTATGGTCAGTTTTTAACAAACTTAAGCCCAGTTACTGATGCATTTTTTTTACCCCGTAAACACATGCTAGAGCTTCTTTTTCAATCATGCTGCAGGCCCTTTCGGCCTTGGACAAGCTCCTGGACACATAAGCGACTGGTTGCAATGTTCCCGATTCATTTGCTTGTTGTAACACACACCCGACCCCGTACCAAGACGCATCGCAAGCTAGCACTAAACGTTTACAAGGATTATACAGGACAAGCAGTTTGTTGGAATATAACAGATTTCGGGATTTCTCAAAAGCTGTCACTTGTGATTTCCCCCATTCCCAGTCATCTCCCTTGCATAGCAACACGTGTAGAGGTTCTAGCAAGGTGCTTAACCCAAGTAGGAAATTACCAAAATAATTGACCTGTGATCAATATGTCATCCTGGAAAACCACAGTGCGCGGAACCGACTTTAGCAGACTCTCCATGTTCTCTACTAGCTGCAGCCGATCGAATCCCAAACGGGCATCTATTGTAGATGAACAGACCTTTGTGCGTGTTGATGCAGGTGAGGCCTTTTGAAGATTCCGCCAGCTCCTGTGTCATGTAGGCCGTGGTCAGGTCCAACTTGGTGAATGTCTTCCCGCCTGCCATTGTCGCAAATAGGTCGTCTGCCTTGGATAGCGGGTACTGGTCCTCCAGCGAAAAACAGTTAATCATTAGTTTATAGTCCCCATAAATTCTGACCGTGCCATCACCCTTGAGGACCGGAACAATCAGACTGGCCCACTCGTTGAACTCCACCGGCACGATGATGCCCTCTCGTTGCAGCCTATCTAGCTCGATCTCCATTTTCTCTCGCATCATATATGGCACCGCCCGTGCCTTGTGGTGGATGGGTCGTGTACCTTTGCCCCTGAGAAACTTCCGATGCCTGGCTCAAACAACGATGGGAACTTGCTCAGAACCTGGGCACATGAGGCGTCGTCGACAGACGAAAGCGCTCAGATGTCGTCCCAGTTCCAGCGGATTTTTCCCAACCAGCTTCTGCCGAATAGTGTGGGGCCATCTCCTGGTACGATCCATAGTGGTAGTTTGTGTGCACTGCTCCATCATAGGAGACTTTTACTGCTGTGCTGCCAATTACAGGGATCAGCTCTTTAGTGTAAGTTCTCAGCTTGGTATGAATAGGGCTCAGCTTGGGCCTGTGTGCCTTGTTGCACCACAGCCTGTCGAAGGCCTTTTTGCTCATGATGGACTGACTCGCACCCATGTCCAATTCAATGGATACTGGAATACCGTTCAGTTCAACTTTTAACATGATTGGTGGACATTTCGTGGTGTCGGTGTGTACCCCGTACACTTCTGCCTCCTCGGTTTGAGTCTCTAGTTCAGTTTGATCCGCCATAGATTGGTCTTCCTCTGCAACGTGGTGGTTTGCAGGGTTTGCAGCTCGTCTGCACATTCGCTGGTGGTGTCCCATTGTTCCACAGCCTTTGCACGCATAGTGTTTGAAGCGGCATTGATGGGCTCGATGATCACCTCCGCAGTGCCAACAAGGTGTCAATTGCCTCGCATTAACGCTTGATGGCAGACTCTGGGTCATCTGAGGTCGTGCAGCTGCAGGCATGTACGTTCTGCCATATGCATTCCTGCCTAAAAACGACGTTACTTTATGTACAGTACTTGCCGAAACATCTTTATGCTGAGAAATTTGTTTGGTGTTATCGCTGGTGGACATAAATGCCTGGGCTATCGTTATGGGTTTGCTCAGGTTCGGTGTTTCAACAGTCAATAGTTTGCAGAGGATAACCTCATGGCCAATGCCAAGCACAAAAAAGTCTCTAAGCATTTGCTCCAGAAATCCATCGAATATGCAATGTCCTGCAAGGTGCCTTAATTTGGCGACATAGCTCGCCACTTCCTGGCCTTCAGACTGCTGACATGTGTAAAATCGATACCTTGCCTTCAGAACGCTCTCCTTCAGATTTAGGTGCTCCCAGACCAGCGTACACAATTCTTCATACGATTTGGTTGTTGGTTTCACCGGTGAAGAGGATCGCCTTTCGTTTGGCAGCATTCGCACTCCCTTTCAGCTCGTTGGCCATGAAGAATATTGGTCGAGTCGATCCACGAAGGCCTCCCAATCGTCCCGTTCTGAGAATTTCTCCAGGATATCAACAGTTGTCTGCATTCTCTGCATGGTCCATTATCTCGTCGCCAGTTGTTATGTCTTGAATAAAGCAATGTAACTGAGTACTGTAGACGTGAGTAAGTGTGACCTTAGTCTCTTTATTCTAACTCCAGAGTACTGGTACAGCATGGGAGGCCTGCTTATATACAGCATCCCTTGGGACTCCAACAGATACGCCCTCTGGTGGCGGTAGTGTGCAGGTTACATAGGGTTGCATACATAACGAAAGGGTTGACTTATGAAGAAAGATTGAGTAGGTTGGGCCTATACTATTGGAGTATAGAAGAATGAGAGGTGATCTTATTGAAACACATAAGATACTGAGGGGGCTCAACAAGGTAGATGCAGAGAGGATGTTTCCCCTCATGGGGGAATCTAGAACTAGGGGGCATAGTTTCAGAATAAGGGGTCGCCCATTTAGAACTGAGATGAGGAGGAATTTCTTCTCTCAGAGGGTTGTAAATCTGTGGAATTCTCTGCGAGCTGTGGAGGCTGGGTCATTGAATATATTTAAGGTGGAGATAGACAGATTTTTGAAAGATAAGCAAGTGAAGGCTTATGGGGAGCGGGCATGGAAGTGGTGCTAGGCCAAGATCAGATCAGCCATGATCTTACTAAATGGCTGAGCAGGCTCGAGAGGGCAAATGGCCTACTCCTATTTCTTATGTTCTTATCCACATGTCCCACTTCACCTTGCTCACCAAACCAAATTTCTCCCAAGGTTGCCCCCTTCCCTAGCCCTGAACCTGCATCCTTCTCTAGTTTATCTCATATGTCCCCTCATACCTTCTCTGAGCATATCTTGTCCATGAGACGCACCTCCTGCTTTCTCGACCTTGCTCTCACTAAATTACTAACCACCCAACATCCTTCCTGGCCCTGATGCGAGCTGACATTGTAAACAGTTCCGTCATCTCAGGTACTGCCCCCCTCCCTTTGAAAACTGCCGTCATTACCTCCCTCCTCAAAAAAAACACTCTTGAGCCCTCTGTCCTTGCAAACAACCGGCCCAACTCCAATTTCCCTTTCCTCTCCAAAGTCCTTGAATTTGTCACCTCCCAAATTTGTACCTTATTCAAAGTCACAAATTAAATCCTTTGTGATTATGACCATGGTGTGCTGTCCCACCTCGTTCTTGTTATGTATTTAACACCTTGTAACCTGCATCACACCTGTCCACCAGAGGGCCCACCTGTTGGATCCCTTGGGAGTACGGTATATAAACAGGCCACCCACGAGGTACCTACACTCTGGACCTACAATAAAGGAGCTAAGGTCACACTTGTTCATTACACACAGTACTTGGTCTGACCATTTATTATGAGTGTAACAATTGGCGACGAGGTAATGAACCACGCAAAAATGCAGAGAACAGTTGGCATCCTGGAGAAGTTCTTGGAGGGGGACGATTGGGAGGCCCTCATGGAGAGACTCGACCAATACTTCATAGCCAATGAGCTGGAAGGGGAAGGGGACGAGAACTCGACCAAATGAAGGGCGATCCTCCTAACTGTCTGTGGGGCCAACACCTATGGCCTCATGAAGAATCTTCTGGCCCCGGCTAAACCTACAGAGAAATCCGACAAAGAGCTGTATACGCGGTCTGGGAGCATCTAAATCCTAAGGAAAGTATTTTGATGGCGAGATATCGGTTCTACACGTGTCAAAGTTTGGAGGGCCAGGAAGTGACGAGCTACGTCGCTGAACTAAGGTGACTTGTAGCACATTGTGAGTTTGAGGGATTTCTAGAATAAATGCTCAGAGACTTTTTTGTACTGGTCATTGGATATGAGACAATCCTTCGCAAACTGTTGATTGTAGAAACTCAGAATCTGAGTAAAGCCATAACGATAGGCATTTATGTCCACCAGCGACAACACCAAGCAAATTTCACAGAACAAAGACTTTTCGGCCAGTACTGTACATAAAGTAATGTCGGTTTTGAGCAGAAATGTATAAGGCAGAATGTACACGCTGGCTGCTGTGGCCCAACCTCAATTGAACCAGAGTCCGCCATCATCTGTTAATGCAAGGCAGTTAACACCCTGTTGGCGCTGTGAGGGTGATCATCGGCCCTATCAATGCCGCTTTAAGGACTATGCGTGCAATGGCTGCAGAACAATGGGACATCTCCAACGAATTGGCAGGCAAGCTGCAAACTCTGCAAACCACCACGTTGCAGAGGAAGATCGGTCCACAGTGGATCAAACATCATTGGAAACTCGCACGAAAGAGGCACAAGTGTACGGGGTACACACATTCACGATGAAATGCCCACCAATAATGTTGAAAGTTGAACTGAACTGTATTCCAGTGTCTATGGAGCTGGACACGGGGGCAAGCCAATCCATGATGAGTAAAACAGCCTTCGACAAACTGTGGGGGAAGAAGGCACATAGGCTCAAGCTCAGCCCCATTCACACGAAGCTAAGGACTTACACAAAGGAACTAATCCCGGTAATTGGCAGTGCTGAAGTCTAATTCTCCTATGATGGAGCAGTACACAAACTCCTGCTGTGGATTGTGCCAGGGGATGGCCCCACGTTATTTGGTAGAAGCTGGCTGGGGAAAATCCGCTGGAACTGGGATGACATCCGAGCGCTTTTGTCCGTCGACGACACCACATGTACACAGGTTCTAAGCAAGTTCCCATCATTATTCGAGCCAGGCATAGGCAGTTTCTCGGGGGCAAAAGTGCAGATCCATTTGGTTCCCGGTACGCGACCCATCCACTACAAGGCTCGGGCGGTACCGTACATGATGCATGAAAAGGTGGAAATCGAGCTAGACAGGCTGCAACGTGCCGGTAGAGTTCAACGACTGGGCCAGCCCGATTGTTCCGGTACTCAAGGAGGACGGTACAGTTAGAATTTGCGGTGACTATAAAGTAACAATTAACCGTTTTTCGCTGCAGGACCAGTACCCACTACCAAGGCAGACGACCTATTCGCGACCCTGGCTGGAGGGAGGACGTTCACCAAACTGGACCTGACCTCGGCCTACATGACACAGGAGCTGGAGGAGTCTTCGAAAAGCCTCACCTGCATCAACACACACAAAGGTCTATTTATTTACAACCGGTGCCCGTTCGGGATTCGGTTGGCTACAGCGATCTTCCAGCGAAACATGGAAAGCCTGCTAAAGTCGGTTCCTTGTACAGTGGTCTTCCAGGACGACATATTGGTTACAGGTCGGGACATGGTGGAGCACTTGAAGAACCTGGAGGAGGTTCTTAGTCGGTTGGATCACGTGGGGCTCAGGTTGAAACGTTCGAAGTGTGTTTTCCTGGCACAGGACGTCGAATTCTTAAGAAGGAGAATTGCAGCAGATGGCATCAGACCCGTCTAAGCCAAGACGGAGGCCATCAAGAACGCGCCGCGACCACGGAACGTGACGGAGCTGTGGTCATTTCTAGGACTCCTAAACTACTTTGGTAATTTCCTACCTGGGTTAAGCACCCTGCTAGAACCCCTGCACGTGCTACTGCACAAGGGAGACAACTGGGTATGGGGGAATTCACAAGAGGCTGCCTTTAAGAAAGCCAGAAATTTACTGTGTTCTAACAAACTGCTTGTCCTGTATAACCCATGTAAATGATTAGTGTTAGCTTGCAATGCGTCGTCATACGGGGTTGGGTGTGTGTGCAACAGGCTAATGAATCGGGAATATTGCAACCTGTTGCGTATGCATCCAGGAGTTTGTCCATGGCCGAAAGGGCCGACAGCATGGTTGAAAAAGAGGCTCTGGCATGCATTTACGGGGTAAAAAAAATGCACCAGTACTTGTTTGGCCTCAAGTTCGAGCTTGAAACAGTCCACAAGCCGCTCATATCGCTATTCTCGGAGAGCAAAGGGATCAATACCAATGCCTCTGCCCATCCAAATGGGCGCTCACGCTGTCGGCATACAACGATGTAATTCGCCACAGACTGGACACAGAGAATTGCGCAGATGCTCTCAGTCGGCTACCATTGCCCACCACGGATGGAAATGGCACAGCCAGCAGACTTGCTAATGGCCATGGAGGCATTTGAGAATGAGAAAGCCCCCGTTACGGCCTGCCAGATCAGGACCTCGACCAGCCAGGATCCTTTACTGTCCCTGGTAAAAAGCTGTGTCCTCCATGAGAGCTGGTCCAGTGTCCCAATGGAGATGCAGGAAGCGATTATGCATTCCACAGACGCAAAGGTGAGCTGTCCCTGCAGGCGGACTGTCTCTTGTGGGGCAATCATGTGGTATTGCCCAAGAAAGGCAGAGACACATTTATTGGGGAACTACACAGCACCCACCCAGGCATCGTGATGATGAAAGCCATAGCCAGATCCCACGTGTGGTGGCCAGGCATCGACTCAGATTTAGAGTCTTGTGTACACCAGTGCAATGCTTGGTCTCAGTTGAGCAATGCACCCAGAGAGGTACCGCTAAGTTTATGGTACTGGCCATCCAAACCTTGGTCGAGGATCCATGTAGACTATGCAGGCCCATTCCTAGGCAAAAGGTTTTTGGTTGTCGTGGATGCTTACTCAAAGTGGATTGAGTGTGCAATAATGTCTGGAAGCACGTCCATGGCCATCATTGAAAGTCTAAGAGTTATGTTTGCCACGCACGGCCTGCCCGATGTCCTAGTCAGCGACAATGGGCCGTGCTTCACAAGTGCCAAATTCAAAGAGTACATGACCTGCAACAGGATCAAACATGTCACATCTGCGCCGTTCAAACCCGCATCCAATGGCCAGGCAGAAATGGGCAGTCCAGACCATCAAGCAAAGCTTGAAACATGAGTCGGAAGGCTCCCTGCAAACCCGGTTATCCCGAGTACTGCTCAGCTACCGCACCAAACCCCACTCACTCACAGGGATTCCCCCAGCCGAGCTGCTCATAAAAAGGACGCTTAAAACAAGGCTCTCTTTGGTCCACCCTGATCTACATGATCACATGGAAGACAAGCAGCATCAACAGAGTGTGTACCATGACCGCGCAAACTTGTCACGTGATATTGAGATCAATGATCCTGTATTTGTGCTCAATTATGGACATGGTCCCAAATGGCTCGCTGGCACAGTCACAGCCAAAGAGGGGAGTAGGGTGTTTCAGGTCAAACTGACCAATGGACAAACACACAGAAAACACTTAGACCAAATTAAACTGCGGTTCACCAACAGCTACGCACAACCTGAAGAGGGCACCATCAACTTTGACCTTCCAACACACACACAAGTGGCAACTGACATCACAGTTGACCATGAAACAGAACTCATCATCCCCAGCAGCCCGGCAAGGCCAGCTGCCCAACAGCCCAATGAAGAACTGACCAACCCAACCACACCAACATTTGTACCGAAATGATTGACAGGGGAGCGCAAAGCCCTAGATCATCTCACCTTGTAAATAAGTGTATTGTTGACTTCATGGGGGAGTAATGTTATGTAGTTAACACCTTGTAACCTGATCACACCTGTCCACCAGAGGGCTCACCTGTTGGAGTCCCAAGGGATCCCAGCATCCCTTGGGAATACGGTACATAAACAGGCCACCCACGAGGTACCTACACTCTGGAACTACAATAAAGGAGCTAAAGTCACACTTGCTCATTACACACAGTACTCGGTCTGACCATTTATTATGAATGTAACAGTTCTGACCTACCCGCAGCCTTTGAAACTGTTGACAACATCATCCAACTCCAATGCCTTTCCTCCGTTGTCTAACTGAGAGGGACTGGTATTGACTTGCCTCTATGCAATGTCACGGGAGATCGACTAGTATATATATTACATAGAATGTACAGCACAGATACAGACCATTCAGCCTAACTGGTCTATGCCGGTGTTTATGCTCCACACGAACCTCCTCCCACCCCTCTTCATCTAACCCTATCAGCATAATCTTCTATTCCTTTCTCCCTCATGTATTTATCTAATTTCCCCTTAAATGCATCTATGCTATTCGTCTCAACTACGCCTTGTGGTAGCTATATGACATAAACTAGAGAAGATTCTCATCAAAGTCACAAATGACATTCATTGTCTGAGGACATAGAAATGGTACCTGTAGAACTCTGTTGGCCAGGGCTGAATGATGTAGGCTGTCAAGTTAGACTGATATTCTGGAGTTAGCTAGATTTGTTGAAGTCAGTGAGAAATTTTACAAAGCTTTAAAGCTTCATTACATCCTTCAGATTAAAAAAGTAGGTCAGAGTCCATGATAGGGCAAACCCCAAGCTTTGGTGGGTTGAATGGACATTTTTTATTCCAATTTATTTTGTGTTGTTGCTATATGCAAGTGACATCCTTTGTGACTGTGACAAAGGTAAACTATCCCTCCTCGTCCTTCCCGACCTGTCTATAGCCTTTGACACGGTTGACCACTCCATCCTCTTCCAACGCCTCTCCACCATCGTCCAGCTGGGTGGGACTGCACTCACCTGGTTCCATTCTTATCTATCTAATCATAGCCAGAATATCACCTGCAATGGCTTCTCTTTTCAATCCTGCATCATTACCTCTGGTGTCCTCCAAAGATCTATCCTTGTCCCCTCCTATTTCTCATCTATATGCTGTCCCTTGGTGACATCATCCAAAAACACAGCATCAGTTTCCACATGTATGCTGATGACACCCAGCTCTATCTCACCACCACTTCTCCCTACCCGGTCTCTAAATTGTTAGAATGCTTGTCCGACATCCAGTACTGGATGAGCAGAAATGTTCTTCAATTAAATATTGGGAAGACCGAAGCCATTGTCTTTGGTCCCCACCACAAACTGCGTTCCCTAGCAACCAACTCAATCCCTCTCCCTAGCATCTGCTGAGGCTGAACCAGACTGTTTGCAATCTAGGTGTCATTATTGACCCTCAAATGAGTTTCCGGCCACATATCCACGGCATAACTAAAACTGCCTATTTCTACCTCCGTAACATTGCCCATCTCCACCCTGCCTCAGCTCATCTGGTGCTGAAGCCCTCATCCATGCATTTGTTACCTCTAGACTTGACTACTAACAGACTCCTGGCTGGCCTCCCACATTCTACCCTACATAAACTTGAGGTGATCCAAAACTCAGCAGCCTGTGTCCTAACTCACACCAGAGGGGTTATAAACACATAAGGAGGGAACAATAGGCTATGGAGAGCTGACAGTTCAGTGACAGAGAATGCTGAAAGAATTTGGAAGGAAAGTATAGACATTGTAGTATTTGGATGGTGAGTGGTGAACAGTAAAGACGATGGTGGGATCAGATTTGAGTGGAAAGCTCAAAGTGGCATAATTAAATGGTGAAGGAAAACATATGGAGGAAAGTTTGAAAAAATATTTTTATAAGTACTGGGAGAGGAATCTTGGGATTTGGGAGGTTACAAGAGTGGGAGTGAGTTAGGACACAGGCTGGTACAGGATATGGCAGTAATGTGCAAGTCTGTGATAGTTGGAGGGTAGCTAGTACTGGGTCGTTGGAGACAAGTAGTGAGAGTACTGAATCTGAAAATAATGGAGACAAGTTGTGGCTCTAGGAGTATTGAAAAAGCCTTAGATTTATATAGCGCCTTTCAATTTCTAAATTGGAATAAGAATTATCCATTCACCCGCTGACCCATCACCCCAGTGCTCGCTAATCTACATTGGCTCCCGGTTAAGCAATGCCTCGATTTCAAAATTCTCACCTTATTTTCAAATCCCTCCATGGCCTCTACCCTCCCTATCTCTGTAATCTCCTTCAGCATCACAACCCCCCAAGATGTTCCATGCTCCTCTAATTCTGCCTTTTGAGCATGCCTGATTATAACTGCTCAACCATTGGTAGCTGTGCCTTCAGCTGCCTGGGCCCTAAGCTCTGGAACTCCCTAAACCTCTCTGTCTTTCTACCTCTCTTTCCTCCTTTAAGATGCTCCTTAAAACCTACCTCTTTGACCAAGCTTTTGGTCATTTGCCGTAATTTCTTCTTTTGTGGCTCGGTGTCAAATTTATTAGTTTTGTCTTGTAACACACCTGTGAGGTGCCTTGGGATGTTTTACTACATTATAGGCACTGTATAAATACAAGTTGTTATATCTATTATAAATATTTTAGTATATAATATATATGTAATATATATATATAGCTACATGTATAACATTATATGTTTGCTTATATTTATAAACTAAATACATTTATAGAATTTCATATTTGTGAGTGTTAGTTTGTGTAGTGGGCAGAAAGTTGTGTTTATTTTGGTGGATTTGTAAAAGTGGGTTTGTATTGGGATTTGTCATGAGTGTGAAGCCGGATATGTGGCAGGCAGGCAGAGGGGTTATAAACACATAAGGAGAGAACAATAGGCTATGGAGAGCTGACAGTTCAGTGACAGAGAATGCTGAAAGAATTTGGAAGAAAAGTATAGACATTGTAGTATTTGGATGGTGAGTGGTGAACAGTAAAGACAATGGTGGGATCAGATTTGAGTGGAAAGCTCAAAGTGGCATAATTAAATGAAGAAAAGGGTGAAGGAAAACATATGGAGGAAAGTTTGAAAAAATATTTTTATAAGTACTGGGAGAGGAATTTTGGGATTTGGGAGGTTTACAAGAGTGGCAGTGAGGTAGGACACAGGCTGGTACAGGATATGGCAGTGATGTGTAAGTCTGTGATAGTTGGAGGGTAGGTAGTACTGGGTCGTTGGAGACGAGGAGTGAGAGTACTGAATCTGAAAATAATGGAGACAAGTTGGGGCCCTGGGAGTATTGAAAAAGACTTAGATTTATATAGCGCCTTTCACAACCACTAGACGTCCCAAAGTGCTTTACAGCCAATGAGGTACTTTTTTTTAAAGAGTGTAGTCACTGTTGTAATGTAGGAAACGTGGGAGCCAGTTTGCACGCAGCAAGCTCCCACAAACAGCAATGTGAAAATGATCAGATAATCTGTTTTTTAGTGATGTTGATTGAGGGATAAATATTGGCCAGGACACCGGGGTAACTCCCCTGCTCTTCTTCAAAATAATGTCATGGGATCCTTTACGTCCATCTGAGAGAGCAGATTGGGCCTCGGTTTAATGTCTCATCTGACAGTGCAGCACTGCACAGCACTGAGATTTTTGTGCTCATGTCTCTGGAGTGGGACTTGAACCCACAACCTTCTGATTTGGGGAGTTGTGGAGTGGTGCAGTACTGGGGTGCAATGGGGAGGTAGCATGGGATGCTTGAGCACTGGGGAAGGAATGGTGACCAGGATGTGAAGATGTGAAGATAGTGGGGGAACAGGATTTGGAAGCAGTGGAGCAGGTTTTAAGAAACAGCAGGTTGAGATTTAAATATGCAAACAATAGAGTGCAATTTAAACAGAAACAACAGCATATGACATCATTTCCAACTCTCACACATAGTTACAAAACCAGAAAGACAAAAATTTGCTTTACAAACGTCCATTTACAGCACTCCGGGGAGGCATTCTGAACAGCCAAACAATAAATTTAATTTTACAAAACCAAAATACTGCGGATGCTGGAATCTGAAATAAAAACAGAAAATGCTGAAAATCTCAGCAGGTCAGGCAGCATCTGTGGAGGGAGAAACAGAGTTAATGTTTCAGGTCTGTGACCCTTGGTCAGAACTGGAAAAGGTCGAGATGTGTTACAGACCTGAAACACTATCTCTGTTTCTCTCTTTGTTTGACCTGCTGAGATCTCCAGCATTTTCTTTTTTTATAATAAATTTGACACACTGTTCCTGGCTCACATCCAGGAATCTGGGGCGTCGCTTGCCTCGCGGCTGAAGACTGATTCTTAAACATAGTGACGGATGCCACTCGCACCTAGCTGGGCACCTGGAGGAGAAGACAGTTCACAGACATAAAATATCTAAATTCTGTTCCCGCACAGCAACTTGTGGTCAGGCCATCAAATGGTTGATGATAAAAACATTTTAAAATGTTCTTCTGGGACCAAGGCTAAAAAAGCGAGTGTGCATTTGCACTACAACTATGGCATTGATTTGCTGCAGTTATAGTGCATATGTAGATTGAACCTGGTGTCGGGGTCCACCTGACACTGGAATTCAATGGAGTAAGAGTCCCGAGAGCAGGTCGTCTCACTCCATTTTGGAGTCAGTTAAGACTTTCACATCTGATTTACACTCAAAGTTTAGTACCGGTGCAAGGCAGTTTTGCACCAATGCTAAACTAGTGAAATACGAATGCACCATAAAAACGCTGTTGCTGTCCCATGGCCAGGAACCTGGGGGCAAGGTCTGCTCAGCCAAATGAAAAATGTTTGAACACTCTTAGAACCTAGAGGCAAGGTCGATCGACTTAGCTGAAAAATAAATTGCACATTTATCCTAACTGAGAACTTGCACGGGCATCTGATGGTTGAAAGCACAGTGAAAATATAGCTGAAAGGACAAGCGGTCACACTGGAAAAAACAGCCAATCAGAGGTAAGTAGTAATAATCGCTTCAGTGGTTTATAGCATGCCAAAAGGTGTGACAAAAGAGTGATCCTCCAAGTCTGACAAACAGGAAATGTATGCTAGTCACAAGAGCTTTCTAATGTATTCTAGATATGTGGATATCTTGCATGAAAACTGCACCCAAACATTTTGTTTTAGTACATCAATTAGTTGAGTACCAAGTGCCATATTCAAAATATGACATTGTAGGTTGTTCAGCATTCCGGCCATTACAAAGCCATTGTAACCAACTAATCATCTCTTCTAGATTAAAAATTAACATTGTTTAAATTAATGGTACAAACACATTCCTTCTCCCCCAAGTCAGGTTACAAACTAATTTAGAATTTGGCCGAACTGTTTGAATTCACTGCTCCGTTTCTATTCCTAGTTACTTTTTATGCCGCTGGATTCACCTGTTTGAACTTTGTGGGACTAGTAGTTTGGAATGATCTGTTCTCGGCATTGCCCCCTCATCAGCGGAGTTAAGATTTAAGATCCATTAGCGAGGGCATAGCACTGACAACAGAACTTTCTAAGCAGGACTTACCCAAGACTGGTGGGTACCGTGGCTGCATTATTGGGCCAAACCTCCAAATTCAATATAAAATGCATTCAGGCACATTTTGTTTTAGTTTGGATAGACCATTTTTGTTAATGAACCCTATTCCCAAAGGGGTGCTTGGGGACGTCCTGGTAATGTTACATAAGAAATAGGAACAGGAGTAGGCCATACGGCCCCTCGAGCCTGCTCCGTCATTTAATAAGATCATGGCTGATCTGATCATGGACTCAGCTCCACTTCCCTGCCTGCTCCCCATAACCCCTTATTCCCTTAATGTTTAAGAAACTGTCTATTTCTGTCTTAAATTTATTCAATGTCCCAGCTTCCACAGCTCTCTGAGGCAGCGAATTCCACAGATTTACAACCCCTTGAGAAAAGAAATTTCTCCTCATCTGTTTTAAATGGGCGGTCCCTTATTCTAAGATCATGCCCTCTAGTTCTAGTCTCCCCTATCAGTGGAAACATCCTCTCTGCATCCACCTAGTCAAGCCCCCTCATAATCTTATACGTTTCGATAAGATCACCTCTCATTCTTCTAAATTCCAATGAGTAGAGGCCCAACCTACTCAACCTTTCCTTATAAGTCAACCCCTCATCTCCAGAATCAACCTAGTGAACCTTCTCTGAATTGCCTCCAAAGCAAGTATATCCTTTTGTAAATATGGAAACCAAAACTGCATGCAGTATTCCAGGTGTGGCCTCACCAATACCCTTATAGCTGTAGCAAGACTTCTCTGCTTTTATACTCCATCCCCTTTGCAATAAAGGCCAAGATTCCATTTGCCTTCCTGATCACTTGCTGTACCTCCATACTATCCTTTTGTGTTTCATGCACATGTATCCCCCAGGTCCCGCTGTACTGCAACACTTTGCAATCTTTCTCCATTTAAATAATAACTTGCTCTTTGATTTTTTTTCTGCCCAAGTACATGACCTCACACTTTCCAACATTATACTCCATCTGCCAAATTTTTGCCCACTCAGTCTGTATATGTACTTGTGCAGATTTTGGCGATGTTGGCTTGCTTGATGCTATTCCCATTAGCCTGGACAAAAGCGGACACTCGTGGGTTAATATTGGACTCAACCAGGTAGAACTAATGTCCCCTACCATTTTGTAAAATATCATACATAAATTTTTCCACACTTTGCATGACTTTTTTTTAACTTTATGGAGGAAAAATAAGGAAAACTGGATAGTTTGGAGCAAAGCCCAGACCTGAAACCAGTAATAATGCAAACAATAAGGGAAAGAAACAACGTTGCAGTGTGTAAATTAGATTTGGAAGCAGCCTAGTCCTCCACGTGAGGTGGCGATCCAATTCAGAGGAAGGGCAGAACTTACCCAACTGATGTGCACTCTTGCACGCTCGCTATCTGCTTGTTGATCCTCCAAATTGGAAACAAACACCGCTGCCAGCGAATGAGTCTCAGAGAGACTTTGAGGTTGTGACAGCGGATGGTGGGAGAGCGGGAGAAGGCGCTCAGGGATCCGATCAGACATGGGAGTGCTTCTGGACCGGTCGCAGGGCAGCTCCTCCGTCCCCGGGGGCTCGGGCTGAGTGCAGACAATGCCTTTCCGCGGGGCTGCCAACAGTAAACTCTGTTTCCTGCTCTCCTTGACTGTCTGCGCTTCGCTGCTGCTGCTGATGGGACTCCAGCAGTGGGGACCCTCGGATCTGCAGCTCGCACGGCGACCCCTGCAGCCCTTCAGACAGTCCCCCAAAAGTCTGGGCAATGCAACCCACGACAGAAGCACCTCCAGGCAGGAGAAACGAACAGGAGCCGCCGGGCGTCCCTCAGCTGGGAGGTCCATGGCTGACTTCAGCAGTGCAATAGAAAGGGATTATAGCTGGCACCAAGTTGCAAAACCAGCCAAACTCCTCCGGACTCGGGCTAAAGAAAAAGGGCTGCAGGGCTTTGCGAAGAAGCCGACGGTGAGAGATCAGGCTGGTCCTGGATCTGAGGACAATGCTGCAACGCTGCTGTGGGACGTCCCCCAGCACAGCATCCACACGGGCAAGCATAAAATGCAACTCAGTGACATTTTTATTGCGGTGAAAACTACTCGGAAGTATCACAAAGCCAGACTGAATCTGCTCTTTCAGACCTGGATCTCACTTGTACAAGAAGAGGTGAGTGCTTAGCTGGTGAGCCATTCAGATATAATCCAGACAGTTCAGATTTTGTTTTGCTTCTCCAGACTTCTTCCCAGAAGGTGCTGACTCTTGCTAGTTTTCCATTCCACAGCCACGCCTGCTCTACTGTATCTGGTCTAATTGACCATTCTTTATCTCTTGTCTTGTCTCTTTATGTGACTCCAGACTGAATCCTAGAATGCTATTATTTGATCCTAACATCGCCATGCAGACGTATTCCAGCAGGGATCATTGAATGGTGATCAAGAGTGGGTATCCTGGCCGATTTCCTCCCCACCCTAGCTCAGGGGTGCTGAGGCCAATTGAAATCATGCTACTGCTTCTTTGCTCACATCAGCTAGGTCAGCATCGACCAAGATTCAAACCTGGAGCCATCCTAGTTTGTACAGCTCAATTCCATGTTGTTTCCAACTGTGCCATCTAAAACGCAAATTTAAAGAATGTTATTCAGTATACAGTTTGAGCAGCTACACTTTAATTTATAAGATAAATGCTAATGCTTTAACATTGCTTTAGAATCAAGTTGGAAGAAAATTGCCAATGTACACGATACGTTGGTTAAAATAGAAAAACCTCTCTGCTTCTGGCCCCATCTAAATGTTTGTTTGCCAAATATTGTACTGTTTCTCAGTTACTACTTCAGGTCAAACCAAAACACTTGTTCCAGATCATACAAAATACTCGCAATGAGCAGAGAGTATCTGTTTTCATTGTGTGTCTCTCCTAACCCCTGAAATGATTTCGAACATTTGTATAATAGCACTGGCAGGACTGAGAGTGATTCCTTGAGCTCTGTCTTGGGTGTCAAAATTGCTTAGCCAATTCCTAGCAGTTTTAAAACATGGAGGCAAATCTTAAAAACCCATATTCGACATATAGGTAACTACCTTCCAAGCACCATCACAAATTTATGCAGTAAGTAACACAATGGATTGGTATTGTGGAATATTAATAATGCTGTTGTTTATTTCCTAGGGGTGGCACTTTTCCTCCAGAAAGCAATAGTTTATGATCTTTTTAAAAGATCAGGAGAGGTAATGGGCAAAACTGGACCATTGACCATTTTAGTACTTTTAATATGATGGACAAAATCCTTGTGACTGTCCCTCCTAGATCTAGTTCCTGTTGATTGGTTGCAATTACTGGTATCATTTGTACCATGGAGTTTACATTTTGTGATTGGCCAAAGATTTTTCATTTTAGTGGAAGTCTTTATTCAGCGTGCAGCAACTAGCAGGCTTTCAAAATACACTAACTGGTTTAACAGTGAATGAACTTACTGTTTGAGCCTGATGCACTGTTTGATTTCAGTCAGCTGATCACTTAGCTTTTATGTGAAGGTTGGCTATTTGCACTGGATTCATTTGTTTTACTAAAATCTGAACTATTTGTTCCACCCTCGGGAGAAGGTGATTATTAATGACCATTGTCTCCAGCACGCCTGGCTTGCAGATGCTGTAAATTTCTGTGACCTTCACAATAACAACCTTCTCAGCAGTTTTAAAAGTTGCAACTCAGAGCCAGGAGTTCTTAACAACACATGCTGCATACAGCTCCTGCTGTACCTGACCTGGGAGTCCTTGAAGCTGTCACTGAGTGCAGAGTGGCAAAATGTTTGCAAGAAGTGAGGGTGCACTTCTTTCCTTAACATATTCAACAATTTAACCTCCAAAGGGACAACTTGGAACTAGAAAGTATACAGAAGCTGATCTGAGGAAAAACACAATTTAACCCCTTAAAGCATTCATCAGCAGAAGAGATCTATTTGACCATGATTATTCATTGTTGAAGAAATGCTTGTATTTATGTAGTGCCCGTTTACATTCTAGTTACTTCATGTGAATTCAGTCCTTTTTGAAGATAAATAGAATTTTGTAAATGAGATATGGATAAATCCAACATCATTTAATCCGAATCCACTATTAAACATTTTAGAGCATAATTAAGGTAACATTTAAACACAACAGTTAAAAGCTGGATCCACAGATTTGTTCCTGCTTGCCACAACTTGCAGTAGTTGTCAGTTCTGCACTGGCCTACTGGGCTGAGCAACCCGTTAGAATTCTCCATTTAGACTTGAGGTTAATTACACAAAAATTAGATCCACCACATCTTGAGCAAGATGGCCTGAAGATTTGATATAATGTTTCAATTGATTTTTGAGGGTTTTAACCTCCTGGAGATTTGATGTTGGTCATGTGCAATATTTCAGGAGCATGAACAGTAATAAATGTGAGATTGAGACACTAGCAGCACTTCCCTCCCATAGGCTCTCAATTCTCAGGTTTTATTTTATTTGTTTTCTGAAATATAGCCTCCAGATCGACCAAATATTTGGGCTGCGGGTGGTGTTACAATCCATTGGAACACCAGCATGCCGTACCGGATTGTGTACCCGAGTGAAGAATGGGGGAAAAAAAATAAGAAATACAAAGAGTGCTATTATCACAGAAAATAAATAAATGGGAGTAAAACTGATCCAAAAATCACAAGAGGTTCTCAGCTGTTTTTAGTGTGGTGCCTTCTAAGCCCCCATTGAGTGCTATCGATCACTCGCTGTTTTTAAACTGAATCTAAAGCCCTAGTCTGTCTGGATATAAAATGGTCTGTGCAAGAAGTGGTTTTTAAAATGTCTCATTGTTTTAAATTTGTTTTCTTTGTTCACTTTTTTTATACCTTCCTCTCTCTCTCCTCCCCACCCCCACTGGTTCCCTTTTTAAAATGAATGCCAGATGTTAGTTAATGCTGAGGACTGCCAGATTACAGAAGTCCTGTATAACGAGGCAGATTAAAGTTTTGTGATGTTTCTGTTAACGGATCTCACTCCATAACCACAGTCAGGCAGCCACGTGGCCACAAACGTTTTTATCCTTGCAAGAAGATGAACACAATTCTAATTTAATCAGATGCTTTCAAATCTCTTTCAGAAAAAGGATGGGTAGATTTGTGACACAGTTGAATGTGTAAATAACGTTTTAATCAGCAAAGAAATAGTGATCCCTTGATAAAGCAGAAGGAAAAGAATGATTTTCCAAGACCCGGTGCAAAATTCCTAAAGTATTAACTGAAGACAGAAATTTAAAAAAAGATATGCTCAAAATAAACCCTAAGATGAATTAGAATCTATAACTGCAGTGTCAATGAGTGAAACGGCACTCCAGAACACGTGATGCGAATTAGATTCAATTATGTGAGATAAAAAGAAAAACTGTGAATGTTGGGAATATGAAGGGAAAATACTGGAATTGCATAGCATATAACTCAGCATCTGAAAGAAAAAAAGAGAAGTTAACATTTTGGGTTCACCTCTTCATCAGAACCCATTAAGTTGCATGCCTATATTACTCCTATCTGCTCTTCGATTTCATGCAGTGCCCTCTAAGTTTTACACAACAATCTTAATGAAAAACCTCTTGTGTAATTGTAATTTGTTTACTTTGCTGTGCCCATTATTATTAACTTGAAACCTTTTTGACTGCAATTCAAGGGAGAGAAGCAAAGTAACATCGCCATGGAGCAAGTGATTATCTGATGTGAGGGTGTCAATAAAGGCAACTAATAGGCTCCCCCAGACCTAGCGGGATAGAGAGCCTTGTCTGCAACATTAACAAGGAGTCCCGAATAGTCTGTTGCCTCTCAAGTTCTAGGGTAAAGGACATAATGGAGTGGATGGAGAAAATTCTGTAGAGGGAGGGTGAGCAGCCAAAATAATTTTTCACTTTGGAAGCAATGATATAGGAAAGAACACGATAAAGATCTTGCCAAGGGCGTTTGCTGAGTAGGGTATTAGATTAAAAGGCAGAACCTCCCACTAATTTTTATCACTACTCAAACTAGGGTTGTATTCCCTGGAATTTAGAAGGTTAAGGGGTGATTTGATCAAAGTTTTCAGGATATTAAGGGGAACAGATAGGGTAGATAGAGAAAAACTATTTTCGTTGATTGGGGAGTCTAAGACTAGGGGGCATCGTCTAAAAATTAGAACCAGACCTTTCAGGAGTGAAATTAGAAAACAATTCTGCACACAAAGGGCAGTAGAAGTTTGGAACTCTCTTCCACAAATGGCATTTGATGCTAGATCAATTGTTAATTTTAAATCTGAGATTGATAGATTTTTGTTAACCAAAGGTATTAAGGGACATGGGGCAAAGGCGGGTATATGGAGTTAGGTCACAGATCAGCCATGTTCCCATGGTAGTGACATGTTCCTATGCACTGCTGGAGCTAGCTCTTTGTAACAAAGCAGGATAAGTGACCTGAAAGTAGGAGCATATTTAGAAAGTCATGACCATAACTCAATTGGATTTATATTGAAAATAAAGAAAGAAAAGTTCAAAATAAAGGTGTTGGACTGGAAATTAGCTGACTTAGCCCAGATTAACTGGTTGATAAAAGTGGCAGATCAACCAATGGACCAGCAGTGGGAAATATTTAAGTGCAAAATGGATAGTTAGAAGTTGAATACCTTCTGACTCGGAGCGACAGGCAAGGGTTTCATAGATAAATAGAGAGATTGCAGCAAAAATTACATTTAAAAAGAGGCATGTGATAAATATATGGGAGATAATATAGAAAACAATAAAAATGATAAAAGATGGAGAAATAAAGCAAAAAGAGAATAGGAAGGCTAACAGAGAGTGAAATAAAACCGCATCAACATTGCGAGTTCAATTCCCTTCATGGCAAATTGTGAAAATGAATTCAACAAATCTGGTACTGTAACTTGTGACTGGCACCAGAAAATTGATTATGAAAGCTGCTGGAATGTTCTAACAATCCACGTGGAAAGAACATGGAATTCTTGACACAAGTGACTATTCAGGCAATGACTATAACATAATTTAAAAGGGAATTGGATAACTATCTGAAAAGGAAGAATTTAAACGGATATTGGGAAAGAAGAGAGAAATGGGATTCGAGAAGACAGCTGCAGTTGAAGAGCTAGCACTAGCCTTTAAGTGCCATGCACTGGAGGTAGACCAGAGATTGAGCGATTTGTGCATGGCCCAAATGGCCCCCTACTGTGCTGTGAATTCAGTGATTTTTTTTTTGAAAGGAGCTGCTTCCTCTCCTGGCACCATTTTTGCCTCTGACTCATTATATAGTAGGAGGCAAGAGCCTGACACTGAGATATGATGTATGCCAAATATCTTTAGTGTAAGTTTAGCATACCGATGCCATAAGGCCTAAAAAGATACCAACTGATTTTTTTGTTTTCCAGAGTTTACCTCGTCGCCAAAACGACACAACCCTATAAATTCTCCTCCCGGATCCCTGAGCTGATTTGACTGCAGCAAAAAATGATTTCATGCCAATTGTATTGTTGTTAATAAGTTACTTAGTGCTTTTCCTTTAGGAGCTTTCCACTGTAAGTAGGCCAGAGATGTAGTGCACTGCATCACAGAGAGACAGGGCATGAATTCTCATCCTAAATGCTCTACTCATCAAATTCCCCATTGGAAACTGGTAATTTCAGAGAAAGAAGTACAGAGGAGAGCCAGCTGCAGCAAGGGAATGGAAATCAGTGGGAGAGAGTCATACCCGGCCATCTCTTGATTAATTGCAGAGTACCATTGGCAGGATTTCTTTTTAAGGAATACACACACAAGCTTTGTCTGTTCAGTCAGCTTGTGCCACTTTTTCCTATAATCAAATGTGAGGGGGACAAAGAGCTGACACATATGATGTGTATATCACGAGTGGTCTGAACTGGTGACTCACAAGGAATAAAGTGATGAGTGATTTGCTCACTACCATGAGGAATACAGTGCTGATGGTGCAGTGGAAAGGTCTGTGATTCGTATTGCAGTTGTGAAGGAGGAGTTGTGATGGTGGAGAATGACAAAGTCAATAGGGGCAGGGGCAGTTTATTGCAAAGGCCTACAGGGCCAGAGCCCAGGGACTCAATACAAATATGGGTCCCCGGTAAAACATGTTCTGTTATATTGATTGGGGGGAGGGTTATGCAGGGGTGAGGAGGGGCCGTAAATGTTCTTATTGCCCAAGGCTCCAAGACTTTTTAATCCAGCTCTAAAAAGGAGTAGAATATTTATGAACTTAGTTTCGAATGAACTGTCCGAAGACTTGGTGAAGGACCAAGCTGCATAATAGAAGACATGACCACGGTTGAAAAGCGGTATCCTGGACTGTAGACAAACATTTCTTTTGTAATTTAGCAAAGGAACAGGAGTGGGCCATTCAGCCCCTCAAGCTGTTCCGCCATTCAATTAGATTATGGCTGATCTATACCTCAACTCCATTTACCCACCATTTGCCCCATATACCTTAATAACCATGTCTAACACAAATCTATCAATCTCAGTTCTGAATTATTCAATTGACCTAGTCTCAACAGTTTCTTTTGAGGGAAAGAGTTCCCGATTTCCACTAACCTTTTGTTTGAATCATCAACATCATCATAGGCAGTCCCTCGAAATCGAGGAAGACTTGCTTCCACTCCAAAAGTGAGTTCTCAGGTGGCTGTACAGTCCAATACGGGAATTACAGTCTCTGTCCGCTCCACCTGTGACAGTCATTGGAGGAAAGGGTGGGTGGGGAGTCTGGTTTGCCGCACGCTCCTTCCGCTGCCTGTGCTTGTTTTCTGCATGCTCTCGGTGACGAGACACGAGGTGCTCAGCGTCCTCCCAGATGCACTTCCTTCACGTCTTTGGCCAGGAACTCCCAGGTGTCTGGGCCCTGGACAACGTAGACCACTTTCCATACCTCGGGAGCCTATTGTCAGCAAGGGCGTCGACGACAAGGTTCAACATTGCCTTCAATGCGACAGCGCAGCCTTTGGCCGCCTGAGGAAGAGAGTGTTCGAAGTTCAGGTCCTCAAATCTGGCACCAAGCTGTTGGTCGACAGGCCTGTGGTGATATCCGCCCTCCTGTATGGCTCAGAGGCGTGGCCCATATACGTAGAAACACAAAAAATAGGTGCAGGAGCAGGCCATTCGGCCCTTCAAGCCTGCACTGCCATTCAATAAGATCATGGCTGATCATTCAACCTCAGTACCCCTTTCCTGCTTTCTCTCCATACCCCTTGATCCCTTTGGCCGTAAGGGCCATATCTAACTCCCTCTTGAATATATCCAGTGAACTGGCATCAACAACTCTCTGCGGTAGGGAATTCCACAGGTTAACAACTCTGAGTGAAGAAGTTTCTCCTCATCTCAGTCCTAAATGGCTGACCCCTTATCCTTGGACTGTGTCCCCTGGTTCTGGACTTCCCCAACATTGGGAACATTCTTCCTGCATCTAACCTGTCCAGTCCCGTTAGAATTGTATATGTTTCTATGAGATCCCCTCTCATCCTTCTAAACTCCAGTGAATACAGGCCCAGTCGATCTAGTCTCTCCTCATATGTCAGTCCAGCCATCCCTGGAATCATTCCGGCGAACCATCGCTGCACTCCCTCAATAGCAAGAACGTCTTTCCTCAGTTTAGGAGACCAAAACTGAACACAATATTCCAGGTGAGGCCTCACCAAGGCCCGGTATAACTGCAGTAAGACCTCCCTGCTCCTATACTCAAATCCCCTAGCTATGAAGGCCAACATACCATTTGCTGCCTTCACCGCCTGCTGTACCTGCATGCCAGCTTTCAATGACTGATGTACCATGACACCCAGGTCTCGTTGCACCTCCCCTTTTCCTAATCTGCCGCCATTCAGATAATATTCTGCCTTTGTGTTTTTGCCCCCAAAGTGGATAACCTCACATTTATCCACATTGTACTGCATCTGCCATGCATTTGCCCACTCACCTAACCTGTCCAAGTCACCCTGCAGCCTCTTAGCGTCCTCCTCACAGCTCACACCGCCACCCAGTTTAGTGTCATCTGCAAACTTG
Source organism: Pristiophorus japonicus (assembly GCF_044704955.1). NCBI lineage: Eukaryota > Metazoa > Chordata > Chondrichthyes > Pristiophoridae > Pristiophorus > Pristiophorus japonicus. Next base: position 108,913,108 of record NC_091992.1, read on the forward strand.
GAGATATTACACTCAATTCCTTCATCCAAATCACATTAATGTATATTGTAAATAGCTGGGGTTCCAGCACTGAGCCCTGCGGCACCCCACTAGTCACTGCCTGCCATTCCGAAAAGGACCCGTTTATCCCGACTCTCTGCTTCCTGTCTGCCAACCAGTTCTCTATCGATGTCAGTTTATTACCCCCAATACCATGCGCTTTGATTTTGCACACCAATCTCTTGTGCGGGACCTTGTCAAAAGCCTTTTGAAAGTCCAAATACACCACATCCACTGGTTCTCCCTTGTCTACTCTACTAGTTACATCCTCAAAAAATTCCAGAAGATTTGTCAAGCATGATTTCCCTTTCATAAATCCATGTTGACTTGGACCGATCCTGTCACTGCTTTCCAAATGCGCTGTTATTTCATCTTTAATAATTGATTCCAACATTTTCCCCACTACCCGTTTTCTCTCGCCCTCCTTTTTTTTTAAAAGTGGTGTTACATTAGCTACCCTCCAGTCCATAGGAACTGATCCAGAGTCGATAGACTGTTGGAAAATTATCACCGGTGCATCCTTTATTTCTATGGCCACTTCCTTAAGTACACTGAGATGCAGACGATCAGGCCCTGGGGATTTATCGGCCTTCAATCCCATCAATTTCCCACCTAATAAGAATATCCTTCAGTTCCTCCTTCTCACTAGACCCTCGTTCCCCTAGTGCTTCCGGAAGGTTATTTGTGTCTTCCTTCGTGAAGACAGAACCAAAGTATTTGTTCAATTGGTCTGCCATTTCTTTGTTCCCCATTATAAATTCACCTGATTCTGACTGCAAGGGATCTACATTTGTCTTCGCTAATCTTTTTCTCGTCACATATCTATAGAAGCTTTTGCAGTCAGTTTTTATGTTCCCGGCAAGCTTCCTCTCGTACTCTATTTTCCCCCTCTTAATTAAACCCTTAGTCCACCTCTGCTGAATTCTAAATTTCTCCCAGTCCTCAGGTTTGTTGCTTTGTCTGGCCAATTTATATGCCTCTTCCTTGGATTGAACACTATCCTTAATTTCCCTTATTAGCCACGGTTGAGCCACCTTCCCCGTTTTATTTTTACTCCAGACAGGGATGTACAATTGTTGAAGTTCACCCATGTAATCTTTAAATGTCTGCCATTGCCTATCCACCGTCAACCCTTTAAGTATCATTTGCCAGTCTGTTCTAACCAATTCACGTCTCATACCATCGAAGTTACCTTTCCTTAAGTTCAGGACCCTAGTCTCTGAATTAACTGTGTCACTCTCCATCTTAATAAAGAATTCTACCATATTATGGTCACTCTTGCCCAACGGGCCTCATGCAACAAGATTGCTAATTAGTCCTTTCTCATTACACATCATCCAATCTAGAATGACCAGCCCTCAGTTGGTTCCTCGACATATTGGTCCAGAAAACACTCCAGGAAATCCTCCTCCACTGTATTGCTACCAGTTTGTTTAGCCGAATCTATATGTAGATTAAAGTCGCCCATGATAACTGCTGTACCTTTATTGCACACATCTCTAATTTCTTGTTTGATGCTGTCCCCAACCTCACTACTACTGTTTGGTGTCTGTACACAACTCCCACTAGCGTTTTCTGCCCTTTGGTATTCTGCAGCTCCACTCATACAGATTCCACATCATCCAAGCTAATGTCCTTCCTTAATATTGCGTTAATTTCCCCTTTTAGCCAGCAACGCTACCCCACCTCCTTTTCCTTTCTGTCTGTCTTTCCTGAATATTGAATACCCCTGGATGTTGAGTTCCCAGACTTGGTCACCCTGGAGCCATGTCTCCGTGATGCCAATTATATCATATTCATTAATTGCTGCCTGTGCATTTAATTCACCCACCTTATTACAAACACTCCTCGCATTGAGGCACAGAACCTTCAGGCTTGTCTTTTTAACACACTTTGCCCTTTTAGAATTTTGCTGCAGTGTGGCCCTTTTTGATTTTTGCCTTGGGTTTCTCTGCCTTCCACTTTTACTTTTTTTCTTTCTATCTTTTGCTTCTGCCCCCATTCTACTTCCCTCTGTCTCCCTGCATAGGTTCCTATCCCCCTGTCATATTAGTTTAACCTTGCTGATAATAGGCTCCCGAGGTATGGAAAGTGGTCTACATTGTCCAGAGGGCCAGACACCTGTGAGTCCCTGGCCCAAGACCACCCTAAGTGGAGGAAGTGCATCCGAGAGGGCGGTGAGCACCTCGAGTCTCAACACCAAGAGCATGCAGAAATCAAGCGCAGGCAGCAGAAAAAGCGTGCGGCAAACCAGTCCCACCCACTTCTCCCCTCAACGACTATCTGTCCTGCCTGTTACAGAGTCTGTGGCTCTCGTATTGGACTGTTCAGCCACCAAAGAACTCACTTTAGGAGTGGAAGCAAGTCTTTCTCGATTCCGAGGGACTGCCTATGATGATGATGATACAGTAGACACCTCAAATCGCTGGAGAAATACCACCAACGATGTCTCCGCAAGATTTATATCAATAATTGCTTCCTGGCATCACCCCTTGAACAGCCTAGCTCTAATTTTAAGGTTGTGCCTCCTTGTTCTGGATTCTCCCACCAGAGGAAATAGTTTCTCTCTAGCCTATCGACTCTTTTTAATCATCTTAAACACCTCAATTTAGATTACCTCTCAATCTTCTATACAAGGGGATACAAGCCTGGTTTATGCAACCTTTCCTCATAATTTACCTCTTTTAGCCCCGGTATCATCTTGGGAATCTGCGCTGCACCCCCTGCAAGGCCAGTATATCCCTTCTGAGGTGCGGTGCCCTGCACTGAATGCAGTATTCCAGATGCAGTCTAACCAGAGCTTTATACAATTGTAGCATAACTTGCACTCCTTTGTATTCCAGCCCTCTTGAGATTAAGGCTAAGAACCCATTGACCTTTTCAGTTATTTTTTGTACCTGTCCACTAGCTTTTAGAACCGGTGTTGGAAAATATATATTTATATCCAGTACAGATTGTGTCCGTGATGAGTCCCTTTTTAAATATACTATTCTCCTCCTTTAAGTCTTCCTGGGCTACGTACCATTTGTGTCCATTGGTGAGCAGGTTACCTGCACCAAACATACATCTAGGTTCTATGGTATATGTTGCATCATTGTGTTCTGTCACCAGCCCAGTTTTCAACACTCTCTGCTTGTCACCAGGTAACATGGCTGACCTCACAATGCTGCCATTCTGCCTAGGATCCTGTGCACTGAGATTGTGGGTTCTGTATTTTTAACATATTGCACACCTTACAGTTGGGCTGAGTGAGCTTAACTGCAATTTCTCTGGGTGCATAAACAAAGAAGGCTTTCAGGACCTGCAGTAAACCATCTGCAGAGGTTCTGTATCAGAGACTCAGCAAATTATTAAAATGTCCAAAGTAATAATACAAAAGCTTGTATGGATTAGCTGAAAGGAAATGATCACTTAAAAGAATCCCTGCATTTTTCATCCATTTTCAAATCCACGGCACATATTTGTTTGTTGTGCTGCTGCCTTCTGAACTGCACTGGCTGAATACAGCAGCTTTGTCTATCTTTCAGTAGCTTATGAGTATTTCATTGTCCAGTAGAAATCTACTTGAAAGAGGGTGGGGGAGAAAGAGGAACTTTTATTATGCTGAGCTGTAGAGGTGTTTGGACTGGTTCAACAATCAATTTGAACATTCTCCTTAAAGAGATGTGTTTCCTTTTACATATTCTTCTCTGCTGTTCAGCTAAAACCATCAGGGCTTTTTCAAGCTTTTAATGAGGCCCCTGAGAACCCTGTACCATGTTTACGTGGATGTCTGAGTGCATTACCAGCATGACAAGTGGCCAGTGTATCTTGCTTACATGGACGAAATTTGAACTGTTGAAACTAGAAATAAAATAAACATGCCAAAATCTCAGAATTCTCACTGGGAAATGCTTCAAATAACCTACCTGTCTGACAGCATAGGTGCAATCTGCAGTATTCAAGGAGACCACTTACTGATCCAGGGAACGATTTTGGAATGGCCATTCCGATCAGAATCCAGGCTGCACGCCAGACTGCTTAATGAACAACTCCTGGGAGTAGGTTTTTTTTTCCTGCCAATTTTCTCCTGTCCTCGGGGCAAGTGGTTCATGCTGGGGTATAGATCCACAGGCACCTCACCAAGACAGCAATGATTAATGAGGAAAACATCATGTAAGAGCTGTATGGAGAGTCGTGACTGCCATGATGCCCATTCCTGGAAAATAAAAACTGAAAATATTCGTGCTTACAAACCCAACGGTGTTGTATTTATTTTAAGTAGATATACAGGAGTGATTTCCAGGCTGTATGCTCATCGGTATGGGAGTGGATGGGTTTGATGAAGGTTAAACTAGTTGAATTATACTTCATCGTTCATGACATCATTTGTCATGTCATCATGTCCATCCTTTGGAGTTCCATGGGAAAGGTTTAGGTCAGTGTTTGGCTCAGCACTAGCCTGTGTGGTGGCTGGTGTGCAACAGCCATCCCACGTTAAAAGAATTCACGCACAAGCATCTTCCACCATTTAAAATGAGTTCATCAGTCACCTGAGTACTCATTTTTAGTGTGGAAGCAAGTCATTTTTGACCCTGAGGGATTGCCTATGATGATGATGGTGACGTCGGAAGACAGATTTTAGTTAAATAGCAAGGGATGGTCTCCCTGAACTGAGATTAACAAATTGTTTGAAACTCTAGTACAGAGCAGGAGAGTTTAGTACACCATTTGATATGTTGAACAGTGTTAAATCAGTATCAATTAGAATTTAGAGTCGGCAGATTTGTACCCTCGGGGAGGGGCGACTGCAAATGTCTGTCGAGTCTGGAATTTGAACTTGTGCCTCTGTTAGGCTGCCCATTAATGATCTTTTTAGAGCTAAGAGCTCAAAACTTTTTTCAGTTACATATGCTGCAGGAGTTAAATAGCTTTGGGTAATATGTTTCTGTCTTGAAAATTTGCCTCCGGATCCACTGAAGGTGTCAGAACTCGGGGCCGTCTAGCAGTGGACTACAACCCAACTTTAACCACATCCCCTGTGTTCACCAATACAACTACATCTTCACTAAAATGAATCTTGCTGAGTTGTTAAATGGGCCGTTTCATTTTTAAGTTATAAAAAGGCAATATTCACCTGTACTTTAGCTAAAATGTTCATCACAAGCTGTGCATCAGTTGCTCACTAGGTATACTACTGCAATCACTGTGACACAGTGTTCATCTTTAATTGGCAGTACTGCTAGTTTAATACAAAATCAATTCAGTGACTAAGGGCCCGAAAGCTGGTGCTCCCCCCACCTTTTTATGGCCATTAGTGCGACATTTTTTCATGGCTGGGCCACCCCATATTCAGTTCCAAAAGTGAACAAATGGGTTCCAGCACGAATGAACCCTTCCCAAGGTGAATTTTTCAGCGGTGTGGCTGTCTTAATTTGAGCGTTATCACCACTGAGAAATTCACCATGCAGGTAAGGGTTTCTAATGAGCCAGCTGGCCTTTCTAAAGGTGGCTGGTGTAAGAGGTGCAAGGAGAGCCAACAGGTTCATTGATATGGAGCTGGAGACACTGATGGACAGTGTGGAGGGCAGAAGAAGAATACTGTTTCCTGATGTGGGGAGACCTGGCAGACCGCCAATACATAATGCATGGAGGGAGATTGCATGGGAGGTGTCCGGCACCTCCATATATGTGAGGATGCAACCTCCCAGGAGGGTACTGGCCAGTCTGCACCCGGCCCTTCCAGGGTGGCAATGGGACGACGCCTCCTAGCTCTGGTGCGACAGGGATCCTCCTCCTCCTCAGGTGATACTGCTGGCTCGACCTCCAGCCGCTGTCTCCTCATGATGGCAGGTTGTGCAGCACGCAGCAGACCATGATGATTATGGAGACCCGTTGAGGAGAGTACTGCAAGGTGTCACCAGAGTGGTCCAGGCACCGGAACCTTTGCTTAAGGATACCTATGCACTGCTCGATGATGCACCTGGTGGCACAATGAGCGTCATTGTATGCATGCTCTGGCACTGTCCTGGGGTTCCGCAGAGGAGTGAGCAGTCAAGTGGACAGGGGATATCCTTTGTCCCCAAGCAGCCAACCGCAATCCTGATTCGAGCCGGTGAAGACGGCGGGCACACTGGTCTGGCACAGAATGAACGAATCATGACTGCTGCCTCCCTTGCCCGCTGCCTGTCTGCACGGTGCTAATGGCGACGTCTTCTCCTGCGTGCCGCCCTGCTTCTGACCAGGTGTTGCCCTCCCAATGCTCCTCCCATCTTCGGGGTGAACCCGGCCAAGCAGATCTCTGCAGCCCACAGGCCTCCACTAAAGAGTCCGACCTGAAAGTTGTAAAAAGTACAGGGGTATGTGCAAACCTCTGAGCAGCACTCAGCAGGTTTAATGGAGCCAAAACAAGTAATAAAATTATATGAAAAGATAAATACTGTGGATGCTGGAAAATGAAATTAAAACACTAACAATTAATAAAACTATATGAAAAGATAAGTACTGCTCATGCTGGAAAATGAAATTAAAACAATAATAATTAATAAAACAATATCAAAAGATAAATATTGTGGATGCATGCTGGAAAATGAAATAAAAACGCTAATAAGTAATAAAACTATTTACCGACCAAAGGGCCCGAGCGGTGTCGCGTTCGAGCACCGCATCGAAAACCTCGCGGAGGCACTGCTGGGAAAAGTCCTACTTTTTCCTCGGTGAGTTTCACTGTGTTAGTCCCTTTCCAGAGGCCCGCATGCTGCAGAGCTCACCATTGGAAGTGAACACCGCTGAAATCCTCCCCGAGCTGGATATAGCTCGGGGAGGGAAAAGTACCCGACCGCGGTCAACCACCTAAAGTCCACGGTAGCCGTCCCTTCGGGGATGGTGAATTTCAGATCCTTTAAGTCTTATTAAAAATGATTGCTCTGACCCCTGAGCTTCAGATTCCTGATTCCATATTGACTGAAATGGAATGTGTGCTTTATTGGAAATGAGGCATCTGTTATTGTCACCATTGTTGGTTATTTCAACTGTATATTCTTTCAATGTCCACTGACAGAAAGCGATTGCAAACTCGCAAATGCAGCTACACTGTTGTAATGTATACACCTATAAGTATGCTCACAGGTTTGGAGAGCTGTTGAGAATTCCTCATTGGCGCCAAGTCCCGAAACCTCCCTCGGGAGCTGGCACCTCACAACTTAAGCCTCCTCTGGGAAATCCCCTCCATGCCTTTCAGTTCTGCACGGAGGGGATTCCTGTACAGGCTGCTCTTCACCTTGCCATCCTCGTCTGCCATCCGGACACGCCATGGCGCACCATCTTGCCATCCGGAGGAGGTGAGGTTCCCAATGGAGTGCTCGCTATGTGGGAGTCCTCCCTTTATTTATTGGGGACTTGGCCTGGAAGGTGTTGCACGGAGCAGTCCCATGCAACATGTGTTTAAGTCGGTTCACGGGCTCCCAGGCCACCTGTCATTTCTGTGATCTAGAGGAGTCCTTGTTCCACATTTATGTAGAGTGTGCGAGGTTGCAGCCCCTATTCCATTATTTGAAGGGGCTACTCCTCAAATTCTGGTTGCACTTCAGTCCCACACTCCTGATCTTTGGACACCCTGTGCGGAGGGGAGCGAGCAGGTCGGAAGGCCTCCTCGTGGGACTGCTCCTGGGCACGGCCAAGGGTGCCATCAGCCGGTCCAGGCAGCGGGCGGTCGAGGGGGTCGTTCAGCCCGACTGCCTGCCTCTCTTCCACGGTTACATCCGAGCCAGGGTGTCCCTGGAGATGGAGCACACGGTGTCCACACAAGAGGTGGGCACCGGAGGGACTGGACTGCATCATTTCAAACGGGAACAGAATTTTAAATTGATTTGATTTGATTTGATTTGACAAAGGTTCCCTTTATGTTGAATTGTTAATGTGTGTTTTTGGTGCCGTCAAAAAAAAAAACAAGGGGGCACTTGAATGAAAGTTTCTGGAGTGTGACTTCACCACCCCACCCGCCTCCTTAATCAGGGGGCGCTTGATTTAAATTTAAAGTTGATTTGTTGATTTACAGGTACAACAAAATAGTTGGAGAGCTGTTGAGTTGGGAGTGGCTTAGCCAGTCACGTGATGTTCACAAGACTCAAAAAAACCCCAGCCAGTTGGGTTCGGGGGATCCACGATGAGGCAAGTGGTTGTGAGCCTGGTGGATGAACTGGTAGTGTGTAGTGTGATTATTAAACCTTTTGCTAATAAACCAACTAGTTTTTAATAGCCATGTGTTGCTGAGAATGAATTCTTAAGCAAAGAACCCATGAAGCAAATACATTACAATTGTGAAAGCTGGTGGCTTGGAAATCCAGGGCTCTAGCGCATTCAGAATGAAATTCAAGATTGAATCTAGTGTAAACATGCAAGATGCCTTTATTAAAGATTTTAAAGTAGATGGATAGGTTGCCATGGTAATGAATTTGAGGCAGTGAATGGGGCTATTCAGATTAAAAATGAAACTGAGTGCAGCAGGTTATGAACACTGCTGAACACTGATTACCTGTTTCAATATGATTTTTGTAGATGAAAGAATAATTTTTTTTTTAATGGACAACATTACTAAAAGCTTTTTATATCCAGGTAAAAACATTTTTCTCGTCCATGCAATCCATTTTCTGTCTCATAATGTTTGTGGTTCATGATTAAAAAATCATCTGTTGTTATCTCCAAAGGTTTTAACAGGGGCTGGTATTATGTACTTCTAAATAAGTTAGCATTATGTGGCCTTCCACTAAAACTACATTCATGGGCTATCTGGCTTCCTCTTGGATCACTATCTACCGTGTCTACTATATGTATTTATGCTGAAGTTAATTGCTTATTTACTGATTTTTTGTCCATGGCTTTCTGCCCTCTTTCCCACTGTGTTCCTTCATAACAATAACCTCCTTTCAGTCCTATCCAGTCTCGCTAATAATTCAGCTCTACATTCATCAACTTCCTTTGGATCGCACATCCAGTGCCATGACGATCTCTACACCTTGTCTCCTCCCTATCCTTCAATGGGCAGGGAAAATCTTAGTGCCTTTGAAGTGCTGAAAGAATTACCACAAGTCTAATAAACTGCTTCCTCCTCTTCGCTAGATGGCTACAGCTTTAGTCCCGCTTCACCTTTGACGTTCTAGACTCCTCTGGCCTCGAGTGTAGCTCCCAGATCACCACTGCCAAAGTTGTATCCAAGAGGCACAGTTTCCTCTTTTGTGCCAAACGCTGCTTTCTCCTTCTGCAACTCTGAATGAAGCTAAAATCAATGAAAGATTTAAATACTGCTCCCATACATGGGAAGCTTTTCTGTACCATTCTCTCCCTTCTGGATAGGATGCAAGGGAATGGCTGTGCTTTGATAGGCAATCCCTCTCTTTTACCTCTAACCTCCAACATTGCAACCTTTTTTTATCTTTCTCTATCTTATCAGCACTACTATGATGTCCTATGCTAAACTTTCCTTTCTTGTTCCTTCTAGGTTCCCAATATATATGCTGTTCTGCACACTCTCTCTCTCTCTCTCTCTCTCTCTCTCTCTCTCTCCTCATCCCACCCTATTGAAATCCAGACTTATCGTACAGTGTTCTACTTGAACTCATTCTTTCTCAGGAGCCCAAAACTCTGCCACTCCTTTCTTTCCCCCGACAGTCTTTGTGCTTTTCAAACTAAACCTGTTGTTACCTTCTCCCTACTTTATGATTGAGCTTGTCTGCTCCTATACTTTATTCAATTTTAGTAATATCCCACAGTGTGGTTACTTAATGTAAGGTTTTTTTTTAAGTTGATTTATTTTTCTTCAGTGACAAAAATAATAAATGGTTCCCTGGAGCCAAATGCAATTTTCTGGTGGGCCTCTATCAATGCAACTTGGTAACTGTGTGCAAGGGGTATGAAGGAGAGAGGCACCTGGCATTAGTCTTACTATACAAAAAAAATAAGGGTTAAACTAGACGAAGGTTGTATATATTTAAAACCATGAAGGAATTAAAGGATTAACTCTGCAGTTATTTGTGTATTCATTGAGCTAATGATGGGTTCACTTATGCCAAAGTTGTATGTAAAAAAAAAAAGGTCTGGAAATGCTTAGCGAGGGCTGCACGTTAGACTATACATTATTCAAGGAGACTCCTTTCTGACCCAGGGAATGATTTTGGAATGGCTAATCCAGGCTGCACACCAGACTGCTTTATGAACAACTCCTGGGACTAGTTTTTTTTTCTGTCAATTTTCTCCTGTCCTCGAGGCAAGTGGTTTATGCTGGGGTATAGTTCCACGGGAGTCTGCTGTGCTCTGGTACCTTACCAAGACAGAAATTGTTAACGAGGAAAACATCATGTATATCTGTGCGCAGAGTAATGACTACCACAGTGCCCACTGCTGGAAAATCAAAACTGAATCCATTTGTGCTTATCAATCCAACAGTGTTGGAGTGATTTCCAGGCAAAAGATAGACTGAGGATCTTGAGGAAAGATCAGTTTTACTTGCTCACACAGTCAAATCTTTGTGGAAGACTTAAGTCCTTTTTGATATAATGTAGAGAAAATTTATCTCTCTTGTTTCTGGACCCGTCATCAAGAATCATACAGATAAAGTTAGCATACTCATGCCAGAATCCATCCTCAATAACATCAAAAAGATGCTGGCAGTCGACAATACTGTCATGACTAATATTCACTGAAAAACCCACACATAATTCTCCAATGTTTTTAATTTTAGTGATTGGTTGCATGAAAAAAAGGATGAAAGCCTCAAAAACCGAAGTCCACTCTAAATTTCCCCGGTTCTACTTAATTGTCATCCAAGTGCCTGTACTGTGTTTATCTTCCAGGGTTGCATCTCCCTCCAGGCATGTTCATTCCAATTGCTTTCTCTGAACAAACAAAAGGAGAGGCTGAAAGAAAGAAGTGAACATAGGAGCCAGGAGAATAAAAAGGCAAAATAGAGAAATAAGAGAAAGTAAGGAAAAATAAGGAACAGAAAATGTAAATAAAATAAAATAAAGGTGAAACTAAAAAGAAAGATTTACATTTAAATAATGCCTTTCACGATCTCAGGATATCTCAAAGCGCTTTACAGCCAATGAAGTACTTTTGAAGTGTAGTCACTGTTGTAATGTAGGAAACATGGCAGTCAATTTGTGCACAGCAAGCTTCCACAAACAGCAATGTGATAATAACCAGGTAATCTGGTTTTATGTTGCTTATGGGACAAATATTGGCCAAGTCACTGAGGATAACTGCCCTGCTCTCCTTCAAAATAATGCCATGAGATATTTTACATCCACTTGAGAGAGCAGATGGGGCCTCGGTTTAATATCTCCTCTGAAAAACAGCATCTCCAACAATGCAGCACTCCCTCAGCACTGCACTGGAGTGTCAGCCTAGATTTTTGTGCTCAAGTCTCTGGATTGAGACTTGAACCCACAAACTTCTGACTCCGAGACGAGGGTGCTACCCACTGAGCCACGGCTGACATGGGGGTGGGAGGGAAAGATGGGGTTCCTTACATTGAATTTTAGACAACATCTTGCCTTTAATGTAGAAAAACATTCCAACATGCTTCTAAGATGCGTAATTGGAAAAAATATGGATGTTGAGGTTATAAAAAGAGATATTAAAAGCCCTTGAACTTTGGGTTTCATAATTTAAATGTATTTTTATAAATTTTAATAGAAAATTTGTTTTTAAAAAAAAAACAACTTTTGAGCTTTCTTCTACCTTCTGTTACTTTAGGCCCTCTTGGGCAACCAACCTCCGAGTTAAGGCAGGCTGACCACCTCTTCCCAGACCACTACCATTGGTGCTCTAGCCCAACTGACAGGATTGGTGCAAAAACGGGTCTGAAGAAAACCTCCCTTTTTTTGACTATCTTCTACTTATCACCATCCTGCAGCAGCTGAGATCAGGTTATCACTGTGGATAAAAACCCATGTCCTACCATACTGTGGCACTGTGAATTGGGGCATTAAGCGTCCTGTGCCACTGCGCCATCCAGAAAACGTGCATCTTTTAAAGCTGCAGAGAGTCTGGCACTCTTTGGGTTAAGATAAATATTTGCTCAGTGCTTCACGTGGAAGCCGAGCGGATGGATAGTTTTACATCTGCTAAGACTCGGCAAATGAAAACATGGCAGGGATATGCTCCAACAAAAGCGCGATGCAGATGTTTGCTTTCTGCTGCCAAGTGCAATATTTATCCTAGCAAGGAATCGTGGGAGTGTGACCATAGCAGATACTAATGGAGCCGAAATGTGTAAGAAATAAACATATAGCACAGTACTTAGGAAACGTGCAGTTGAGCGTAATTGTTAGTGTCTGTATTTGATCACAATGAATTATGTTTCTTTAGGGCTTGTAGGTTGAGTTGGGTTCCTTCAAGTGTTGAAGAGACATAACATTGTCCATGCAGCTAACCTTGAGCATTGGTTATATAATTTAGGGCCGAAGCAAGTAGGAGGGGAGGAGCTGCCTGATCGTCGTAAAGCTCTTTGATATATGACCCAATATTAGTATCTCTAAATGTTAGTTATTTGCTGTTCAGGATTTGCTTGAGCAATCCTTACTTAACAAAAAAATGTGCAGTAGTTTAAATCCTTCAGCTCCCTTAAGGTTGGGGATTAGGTTGGCTCAGTCTAAACCAAGACAAGCCACTTACCCTAACCATGGCTGGATTTTTGGTAATCTATTTTTAAAAAACATTTGTATCATTGCGTAGATTTTCAAGAATATTCATTCTCCAGAAGGCTTTTGTTTACACCTTTTTTGGAGACTTTAAAAAAACAAAACTCTTCCCAGTCCAATTATTTTATTGTGAACGTGAACCTTAACATTATTTCATACAAAGAAAACCTCCAGAAAAATGGCAAAGCTAGAGACTGCATTACAGAGAAATGTGGTTTCTCCATGTGTAAAGGGGTTAAAGCTTTTGCCATTTATATCCACCCCATAAGTTCTGCAGTATTCTCATAGTGATGCTTAAAGTGTGTGTTGTGTAGAATTGTGCATCATCCTCCAATAGAAATTAGTCACCGCTTCAAAAGGGAGTTAGATGTGGCCCTTATGGCTAAAGGGATCAAGGGGTATGGAGAGAAAGCAGGAATGGGGTACTGAAGTTGAATGATCAGCCATGATCATATTGAATGGTGGTGCAGGCTCAACGGGCCGAATGGCCTACTCCTGCACCTATTTTCTATGTTTCTACCCAGGAGTGATAAATTAGCGCGTACGCTCGAGATAAATGTTGGTAACGGTGGAATCGATGAAAAGAGAAATCATTCTGTAGGTGGCACGAGAAATAAAACTGCCAGAGGTAAAAGTTCTCAAGTGGCAGCCTTCTAAATGTTTCCTTTATTGCTCATGGAGGGAAGAGAAATGGTTGGAAAATAAACATAGTCCAATTTACTTTGTTAAAAAAAAACTCAACTTGTTCCCACTGAGTATTAAATGTACTTATCAGCCTCCATGTCAACTGTATCACCAAATCATGGGTACCACAAGTGGGGTGAAAAGACTACAATATATATTGTATTTTTGGTTTGACTTAGTTTCTCTTATAGGCCAATCAATGAACGAAGCTATACATTTCAGTGGGGAGGATCTCCTTAAATTGCAGTTTGCTTGAGATGGGCTAGTGTTGAGTTTAACTCTTAAAATCAAATGTACAGCTGTCCATATCATTAAGTAGCCAGCTTTGAGAATGCTAAGTAATTCAACAGGAATGAAATGAATATACTAGACAGTCCCTTAATACTTATTTTCCTTTCTCTCAGACATTCATATTCACAGATGGGGAGGACAGAGAATTGCGAGAAAAAGCTGGTGAGTATAGAAGGAAGAATCTAGCCTGGAACTTTACCAAGCGATGAAGGAGCCTGCTGTCCCTACTTCACCAGGGATGTGGATTGGCTGCTGTTCAGCTGCATGACCCAGTTCTCCGAGTATTTCAGTAGCCCCATTCATTCATTTACTTTTTTCACAGATTAGTTGGAATTCTCCAGAAACTCTCAGTTTCTGCCACTGAACAGAATTGATGTCAAAATGATAAATTATTCTGCAGTCCATCTGTTCTGAATGCATTTAATTTATACAATGCCGTGCAATGTAAAAGTGTAATTACATAGTGTATATAAACCAACTATTTGACGCATGTTTTCCAGTCTTTAAAAAAGATTTTGAAATAATTTAAAGAAGATTATTATAATTATCTCGTAAATAAATTGGAAAGATGTTATTTTGATTGTTTAACTGACCTTGTATGCCTATTTATTATTGCTGATGGGAAGAGGGAGCAGTGCTTTGCACGTGACTTGTATTCTACCTGACCTGGTGTGGCTCGATTTTCTCATGGGGTGATACCAGGAAAGCCTCAGCATAGACATCTTCCCTTGATGAGCACAATGGAGTGGTCTGATAACCGATGTCTTCATTGCTGTCAGATAGGATTTCTAAGGGTTTGAGATGCCGCTAACGTCAGTAAATCTCCGCATTACATTTTGGAGAGTCACAATTTTTAATCTGACGACCATCGATGCCCAAGTTCTGAAGTGATGAATGATACAATACACGAGATTACAAAACAATTGAGTACAACAGAATGCAGTACAATATAATACAATACAGTACAGAACTCTACAATACAGAACAGTACAATACAGTACAATCCAATACTATATTTCTGAAACAGACTACAGATGAAGTGCTTCATGGCAGAAGTATGTTTTTGCAGGTGGGGAAGAATTCATCTCGTCTGACGCTGACATGGCCCATCTTCTCATTGATCTATAGAACTCCACAAAAAATGGTCAATGGTTGGAAACAGATTTTGAGCATCGAATCATTGAGCACTCCTCAAAGAAGGGCAGTTTCTGTTTTAACACGTCTCATCCTTGGGAGCAGTCTATTTGGGCTGTAAAGGTCCATAACACAACCACAGCTAGTAGTTACCTGTCACCAGTGGCAGTAATAGAGAAACTGATTGCTTGTACCACCATACCTGCTTGTACCCTGCTGTGCACGGCTGCATGTAGGCAGCACCATGTGAGGAAAAGCTAAATTAAGTTACCACGACAAAAGCAGCCCAAGAGCCTGCTGAGGTATTGTACCCCACAAAATGGTGATTATTCTAAAATAAAACATTCAACTGGTACATAATTTTTAAGTATTGCAGTATTAGTTTGGTTTCAGCATAAATCTGACAATATTTAAACAATCCTGTTATTTGCCTACATAGCGACGGTGAAAAATAGCAACAGTGAATAGACATCAAATGTAATTTCTTGGCTGTAAAGCACTTTAAGAGTGTCCTGAGAATGTGAAGGCACTATATTAACGCAGGTTGTTCTTTCTTTCTTTCTTTCTTTCTTTCTTTCTTTCTTTCTTTCTTTCTTTCTTTCTTTCTTTCTTTCTTTCTTTCTTTCTTTCTTTCTTTCTTTCTTTCTTTCTTTCTTTCTTTCTTTCCTTTCTTTCTTTCTTTCTTTCCTTTCTTTCTTTCTTTCTTTCTTTCTTTCTTTCTTTCTTTCTTTCTTTCTTTCTTTCTTTCTTTCTTTCTTTCTTTCTTTCTTTCTTTCTTTCTTTCTCTTTCTTTCTTTCTTTCTTTCTTTCTTTCTTTCTTTCTCTCTCTTTCTTTCTTTCTTTTCTCTCTTTCTCTTTCTTTCTTTCTTTCTTTCTTTCTTTCTTTCTTTCTTTCTTTCTTTCTTTCTTTCTTTCTTTCTTTCTTTCTTTCTTTCTTTCTTTCTTTCTTTCTTTCTTTCTTTCTTTCTTTCTTTCTTTCTTTCTTTCTCTCTCTCTCTCTCTCTCTCTCTCTTTCTTTCTTTCTTTCTTTCTTTCTAAGCTATTTTGGGAATTCTTTTAAAAGGTAACAATAATGTCGTTTTATATAAATTCTGTATTGCTGAAGATACCTTAAACAACATGCATATTGTGTTGGAAAGGCTTATAACTGGAGCCTGCTGTATTCAGGCAATTTTGTAAATGAAGCAATGATCTATGAATTTGGTGAGTTATAATCAGCACTGGCCTTCAAAAAAGCAAGTATGTGTTTTTCAAAAGAAGCATTTTGTGGTACATGACTGCAAATGTTAAGTGTGTATTTTAGAAATAGAAAAATCATTTTTTAATCCAAAAGAGTTCGACTGAAAACAGATTAAGCCAGATGGGAGTAAATTAAATATTTTGGATGCTGTTCAAATGATGAGCCAACCATTCTTTTTTTTCTCTTTCCGCTTTCTTTGTTTAGGAGATCACATGATTAACACAAACTGCTCTGCTGCACATACACGCCAAGCACTTTGTTGTAAGATGTCTGTGGAGTATGACAAGTTCATTGAATCTAAAAAAAAGTAAGCGTGTTTAGAAAATTATATTATGTGCTTGTACCATAGGTTTTCATACTTGGGATCCCTAGACTTCAGGAGTCCCTGAGGCCATCTCTGTTTGAATTTGCTTCTGTAATTATTGACTTACTCATGTATTTTATCTGTTGCTGTTTGATAATAAAAAAATCTCTGCAATCTTTTGGATAATTGATGCTTATCCAAAATGAAGTTGGTGCCCCCAGGAGTATGCCAGTATTACCCCCCCCCCCCCCCACCCCCCCAGGAAAGTTTGAAAACCACAGAGATACACAACAAGACTTTGTAGTTCATAGAAAAGTAAACCCACTGGGCGAGTTGGATATGCGTGTTGGGCTTGTGAGCTGTGTGACTGATGCTAGTCAACCATCGAAAGCGACATGTTGACAGATTTTACAAGTTTGTTTAAGTTAATTTTAAAAGATTGAGACAACCTAATGTCTTTATTCCAAGGGATCTTATTATCAACCATCATGGCAGACTGCAGCATTTTCTATTGTACGGAGGTGCTATATTGTGACAAAGCCTTCATAACAATAACAATACTGAAGAAATCAATGTCATATTAAATGTTAAACAATTCTAAATAGTAGAAAGCTCTGTTGTGGAAGAGGACAGTTGAAAAGGCTTTTTTAGTATGAATGTGCATTGTACAATTTTTAAGAATATAATAATACCAGTTTCAGAAATAGTCTGCTGCAAATCAAATACAATATATTTTTTTTTTAGTTCAGGCAGATTACTTTGGAAGAATTGTAGTATGGTTGACTAGAATCAGTCATTTTTGCAAGATTGTAATGGTCAGCGAGCTCAAAGCTGATCCAGCACACTTCATGCTTACTCAATCAGGGAAGGCAGCATCCTCCTCTACTTTCTACCAGTACCTAGCAAAGAGAAACAGGGGTAACATGTTCAAAACTACAATGCAGAGTTCCACAAAGGGCCAGAATGTTGACTGCAACAAAGGGTATGTTAGTGTAGTGGTTATGTTATGGAACTAGTAATCCAGAGGCTTAGACTAATAACCTAGAGAACATGACTTTAAATCCCACAATGGCAGTTTGAGAATTTGAAAAAAAATCCGTAAATTAAAGGAAAAAGCTGGTGGCGATGAAGCTGCTAAATTGTAAAAACCCAATTGGTTCACTAATATATTCTGTAGAAGGAAGCTTGCTGCCTTTACCCGGTCTGGCCAGCAAGTGACTTCACTTCACACCAACATAGTTGACTCTGAACTGCCCTCTGAAGTGGCATAGCAAGCCACTCAATTGTACCAACCCGCTACAAAGAATTACGCAGCCATTAAAGAACAAGGGCTAAACTTTCCTTTCATTTTCGGCGGGTTCTCAGCGATTTTCTCGGCGGTACAACTGTTTTTCCGCCCGACGAAAGTTTTCCCTTTCGTTTTTTAATGGTATCACCCAAATCTGAAAACGCCCGCCAGGTCCAAGCCGCCGATGTGCACCACCGAGAAAATCGCCAGGGCGTAAGTTTGGCCTCAACGGAAGCCCATCCAGATCGCTGAGGGAACCGCCCTGTGAAAGCTGTTTAAGCAAGGCAGTAGGTGAATAGTCTTTAAAGAAAGGTAAGTTAAAGGTTCTTTATTTTTTTAATTTTTAAATGGTGATTATGTGTAAAAGTGTCTTGGGAATGTGTTTTAACTTTTTTTTAAGTGACTTTTTAAAAAAGTTTTCCCCCCTCCCTCGACCCAACCGCAGCCTCTGATTAAAATTTTTTAAAAACTGCCCGTTTTACTTAGTTTCCTCTTAACCACTGAGAAAACCACCGAAAATAATGGTGCAAGGCCCATTTTCTCGCCAGGCGATTAGTTTTAATTCGTTTTAACTTAAAAGTGTAAATTTTCACCAGCGTTACTTACCAGACATTAGCGGTTTTTCTGGGTGGGCAATCGGGCATTGAGGAGCTCTTGGGAAAGTCTAGCCCCAAGTCTCGCCACTTCCTTCTCGGGGCCACTAGGGATGGGCAATAAATGCCGGCCTTCCCACTGATGCCCACATCCCTAGAATGAATTAAAAACAAAGTATCTTACTTGATGATTTTCTAATCCCTGCTATGCCGTTGGAAAGCAGAAAGTAGTGACTTCCCTTGGGGAAAGGATGCAGAATAAGACGGCAAGTTTCTTCGGGCTATTTGCACGCTGCTGCCAGCAATGATGAACAGAAAGCAACTGAGAAGTCATTTACTCTCATTCTCAGTCAGGAAGTTAGGGTATGGCACAGGAAAAGCTGAAAATGAGAGGAAGAGAAAATACAATTTTTATATAAAAAGACCTTTATTTTTTTTCTGTGAAACATGTTCGAGCTTGAATCTGCCACAAGTATACTCTATAATACTACTACAACTTGCTTAACACCCTGCGCTTATGCTAGGGTAAATGCAGCAAGCTGCTAATTGAACACTCTCCTCCCACTCACCACAGGAGTATGCTAGAATCCTCACTACTTTCTGCTGCTAGGCCTCCATTTTTTAATTTTACAGACACATTAATTTATTTTGTAATCCATTCATCAGAAATTATTTTTATTCTGGTTTCACAAAATTCATCCATATAGTTATGTATTGTCTGAAATATTAAGTCCTTCCTATTTTAACATTGTTTTCTAGATGGTTTTGCCATGTTGACGATGATAATTATGTAAATATTCGCAGTCTGCTCTACCTGTTATCGGCGTACTCGCACACACAAGATGTTTATATTGGCAGACCAAGTCTTGATCATCCAGTGGAGGCTGCAGAGAGGGTGAAGAGTGATGGGTCGGTAAGTTTGGTAAATGAGTAAAAGTATGAGGATTCAGCAGAAGAATCCATTTGCCAGTGTCAAGTTTCTTTAATGGCAGGACACTGAGCCACATATTGGTGTATCCAAGCTGTACTGTTTGTACTCGTCATTTTCTCTCCACGAGTTCTGAAAATCAGCTCCCTGGGCTGATCCAGTCATAATACCACCTGGAGTTCTGGCCCTGGAGAGAGCCAGACTCTCGGTGCTTGAAATATTCAAAAAAATGTGACTTACAACTGACTGATCAGACAAATTGTACCAATTTAGTGTTGTCTTTATTACAAATGGTATAGTAGAAACATGAAATAAAAACAGAAAATGCTGGAAATCTCAGCAGATCCGCAGCATCTGTGGAGAGAAACAGAGTTAACATTTCAGGTCTGTGACCCTTCGTCAGAACTGGAAACGTTCGAGATGTAACAGATTCTTAAGGAAGTGCAGGGTCAGGGAAAGGGGGAGGTCTGTGATAGGGTGGAAGGCAGAAGAGATTTAAGAGACAAAAGGATTGATGGGCAAAAATGAGATGGTAATGGCGCAAGTTAGGAAACAAAAGATGAGTCTAGATCAGATGTGAATGGCGGAATCATCACCAGCTGCCATGGGAAAGAGAAATGTATTTTTAAAAAGGTGGTGTGGTGGGGGGGGGGGGGGGGGGGGGGGGGGTGAGGGTTTGCTTTTTAAAAAAAAAAAGGGAATAATGGGGAAAAAGATATGTGTTGAAATTGTTGATTTTGATGTTGAGTCCAAAAGGCTGTAAAATGCCTAAACGAAAGATGAGGTGCTGTTCCTCGAGCTTGCATTGAGCTTCATTGGAACATTGTAGGAGGCCGAGGACGGAGAGGTCAGAGTGGGAATGGAGCAGAGAATTAAAGTGACAGGCGACCGGAAGCTCGGGGTCACGCTTACGGACTGATCCACATAATAGAAACATGGTCTTGTTTGTGTCCTTCAGACCTCTGTGAAGTTCTGGTTTGCTACAGGAGGAGCTGGATTCTGTATCAGTCGTGGGCTGGCACTGAAGATGAGCCCATGGGCCAGGTACCATTTCTTTATATACCTTGCATTAATCAGTCTTTTTACTTTTGCTGAATGTGCTTCCCCTCAGTTCCCGGTGGCTATTTCTTTTACTTGTGTTTGAAGATCTTTATAGAGCCCAGAATATATCTGTTTAGTTAATAAAGAAGTGAAGTTGACACCATCTGGTATCGGCAGCAAAAGAGTTCTCTGTGGTACAAGTGTCAGGTAGGCTCAATTGTCATCCCTCTCAGCTCTGAGTCCCAAACTGATGGATTCAGCCCTCCTCCAGAACTTGGGCACCTATTTTGGAGCATGCTCTGTGCAGTACTGAGGGAGTGCTGCATTGCTGGTTGGCCTGTCCTTCGGATGGGATGCTAAACCAAGGCCATGTCTGCTTGCTCCAGTTCTTCAGGATAGAGCTAGCTTAATGGATTGAAAGGCCTTTTCGGAACTCTGTACCTAGCACTGGCATCAGTACATTTAGTTTGCATGTTTTATGTTAATTCCTTCCTTGCTGCCAAGGTTTTTGTCAAATTGCTGGAAACAGAATTACACTCGTGTCAATGCTGGCCAAAAGCTGCACTCTGCAGGATTCCACTTGGCTAATATCACTACAGCATCTCTGTGTGTTCGATACATGTGCTTCAAGTGCAATTTTTCTCAGGAAATAAAGATTTTAAAAAAATTTAAACTAATTACCTGGAACACATCAAGTGCAGGTCATTTACAATCAAGATACATGTTTGAAAGGTGACTGTTTTCTTTAGCTCAATTACGGTATGATCATTTTCTCTACATTGCATACAAATGACCCTGCTATATTTTCAACATTTAGGAATCTTCACTGCAACAAACAATTTCTGTAAACACACCATGTTGACTCCTGCCAATTAAAATTCTCTATACCTGACTGACATGAAATAAAAACTCACTTGCTGCAATAAAATGTACAGTCGCTACTTATTATTCAGTACCTGCGTGTACAATTTGAATGTATCAAACACCCTGCTTCTTTCACTCCATGGAGAATTAAAGTAGGTGTTGGGAAATGACAGAGTGCAGATTCATAAACTGCATGAAAACTTGTTGGGCAAGGCCAAAGCTACTGAAAGCTGAACAACATATGATTGCCACCCACACACACAGCGTGTTTGAATTCACAGCTGCATTCACTCAGCTTTTAGACTGTGTGTACTTTAAAAACAAAGTGTTGTGGATCTTTTTCTTTTCCTGCTGGCTGCAGCCACTTCCTTCCGGGTTATTCTGCAGGCTGGTTACCACGTCCAAGAATTTCTCTTAGTCTACTGAATTTTGCTGCTCTACTCGGTTTCTAGATTTTTTCAGCCGACTGGGTCACATCCCATTCCAGTGGGTGAGTTACAGTCCAGCTCTTTTACCCCCCCCCCCCCCCCCCCAAAAGTTTCTTCTACTCATGGCTAAATTAATATCCACAAGCAAACTGAATCTCTTGCGGACCAAATCTGCTTTATTTTGAAATTATCATTGTTAAACTTGGCTACATCAGTCTGTGCACAATGAATCCCAAATCAAGGTAAAATACTTCATTGGAAATGTATACCAGTCAGGTCTAATTTGTTTATAGATGGAATAATGTATATATAAAAAAAAAACAGTCAATATAGTACAGAACTAACTTTTAGAAAATCCATGTACTGGTCTGTCTGCTTAAAAATAAGATAAGACAAGACCTAAATCCTTGCAGCTTCTCTCAGTAAACACTCAATAACACAGTCACTGATAACCAACCACTCAAAAAGTTTCTATCTGTAATCATTGTAATGCTTAGGTAAAAGAGGAGACCAAAGATCATGAGATTCATAAGAGTCTTTTTCTTGGCAGATAAAACAATATCTTCTCAACATTCAGGCAATCAAAATGTTACACCTTTTTAATAATTTGGTAGACAAAGTAGAGTCAGCTTGAACTAAGACATTCTGGAGCCTTAATCGTCTGTTTTTTCACATCTGATATTAATTTAAAAACACAATTCTGACTGTGAGATTGAAACAAATGAAGTATCCCTTGTCCTTCAAAGAACCTGTAATATGATTCGTTTCTGAACCAAAGCTTTAGTGGAGCTCTGAACAAGATGCCCTAGCCGAGATTTTCCAACTGGCATTATTTTAAATACTGATCAGAAATGTATTGCCTCCAGGCAATTATTACTGTTTTCCAAGGAAGCATTTGGACATCATCTGAAGTGAATACGTCTCGTAGGATAAACACTTGTTATGGGGTTTGGTCTTAAACTTTGTTACATAGTCACGTTGGTAACCCTGCATTCATTGCAGCATTCCAGTGATCAAGATGTAATAAGAAGATTCTCGGGACGGGGGCGTGGGATTAGCTGAAGTGCTCTTGCAGAGAGCTGGCACAGGCTTGACAGGCCAAATGGCCTCCTTCTGTGCTGTAACCATTCTGTGATTCTATCATTCACTCATTGCTCTCACATGGGCCCAGGAATTGCGGTGGGTAATAACAACAACGAACAGCGTTCGCTATTATTACCCCTTTGAACCTGACTGCAATGTCAGGATTTAGTGCATGTGCATCCTAACGCAGAAATCCTGAAGTTGCGGTCTGTCATTCACTGCTCCGACACTGGCTGCATTGTAGCCGCAAACCCCCCCCCGGCTTTTAGCCGGTGTAATGCGTGCACCTCTGAGTATGCTCACAGGTCTATAGAGCTATTGCATTGTGAGTGGCTTAGCCAGTCACGTGATGTTCGCAAGATTCAATAAAACCCCAGTCAGTTGGGTCAAGGTCATCCATGATGAGGTATGCAGTTGTGAGCCTGGTGGATGAACTGGTAATGTGCAGTGTGATTGTTAAACCTTTTGCTATTAAGAACCAGTTGGTTTATTGGCAATGTGTTGCTAATGAATTCTTAAGCAAAGAACCCTTGAAGCAAATACATTACAGCCGTCAATCCGTATAATCAGGGAAATCAATGAAACTGAAACAAACTTTGGCTTTTCCACGGTAATAGTGCTTTTAAATTCCCCATTAAAAGTTAGAGCCTTTGGATTAGGTGTAACTGGGGTTTAAACAGCGTATTGATTGCTAAACACATTTTATGGCCCTGAAAAACTAATTTTAATTTTGTGGAGTGTCAAATTTCTCCATTTTAATGAAAATGACCATTTTTAAGAATTTAAAAACAATTAAAAAAAAAAGTTTGTTCATCTTTATTTCAGCTTTACCTTTTCCCCGTGTGAGAGCTTCAATCTTTGTTTTGCTCTCTAACATTTTTAAACGTTAGAATAAAAGGAGCTTCTTCACTTCCTGGTTTGTGCAAATTCTGCATTGTGATTGGCTGCTTAGACAGCTTGTTGACATCACAGCAGCTCGCACTGTGGAATTCCCCATTAACTTACACTGACCTCAACTGAACGCGGAAAAGCCAAACCCACCGACCGCAAATTACGGGCCATTATCTGTTCAATGTTAAGTATTCTTATAACCTGGTCAAACTTTTCCTCTAAGGTCATCCTTTGACTTGCATAGAAGCAATTAAACTGTTCTGTATTTTTCAATTTGTCACTGGATTTTTTTTAGGTAGAGTTCTAATTTATAACTTGCTGTCTATACTCGGATTATTTCAATCCCTCCCTTCACTTTGCTATTTGTGTTTCTTTTCTTCCTCTTCTGTTCTTTCTTTAGTTCTTAATGCCTCCTGCTGTTTCTTCATTTGCTTCTCTTGATTCAAACCTCTAGATAATTATATTTGCTGGAAATTAGTTCTATATATGAATAATGGGCACCACCCCTCTTGCTCCTCATTCCTTTGCCCTTGTGCCTTCCACCATACTACTTATGCCCCTTATAACTATCTCTTTGCTCTCATTAGACTGAAGGAACACTACTGAGAGCTAAAGTCACATCAGGTTCCCTCGGTTCTAAAATCAATGTGTTCTCATTGCAAGAATGGTACAAAACTCTTATTTTGTATAAATATCACTTGATTTTTGTGAACAGTTTTGGGAACTTTATCAGTACGGCGGAGAAGATCCGTCTCCCTGACGACTGCACCATTGGCTACATCATCGAAGGTCTACTGGAGGTGAAGATGATTCATAGCGATCTGTTCCACTCACACCTAGAGAACCTGCAGCAGATCCCACCACCTATCATCCCCAGACAGGTCAGGCTCTCCAAGCTTCCGTTTAGAATTGTCTGTAATTTTCTTCTTTTTTTCTCCTGAAAGCAATCACTGGTGTTGGGATACAGTTCCGTGTGTGCCAGCAGCACTTGTATAACCTCACCCATATGACCAGTCATCACTTGAGCCTAGACAGTGAATGTAAACCAATTATTTGACTGTTGGCAGGATCACAACGGAGTCCAATCCTGTTCTTAACTTACCCAACATCCGCATCTCCAGCAAGGAGGGAGTCACGGGTTACAGATCACATGTTTTTGCGCTCCCCAACCACGAGGCATTAAAACTAATAGTAGTGACCCTCAACCACTTCCCCAGTTGCTATTAACTAACTCGGTATAGACCAGGAATCAAACCTGGTACCTTCTGGTCTGGTCTGTGTGGCACAAATGCTATGCTGCATGGTGCACATGCCCATTGGGATATCTGGGCATTATCTCCCTCCACCCCCTGGATGGGTGGAGACCTAAGTTTCTGGGGATATGGAGTGGATGTGTACCAAAGATGCATCCACAGTGGACTTGTGCCCAGCAGATTATTGGATGCAACACCACTGACCCTGCAGACTCCATCAGGGTCAGCACTGGAGGGCACCAGCAGGCACAATCCTGGCATAACCAATGGGATTTGGAAGAAATTCAGCTTTATAGAGGCTCTTACTTTCTTGAGGACCAGTGGCGCACTCCTGGTGTAAGTCAACCAGAAGTGCAGTGAAGGGAGTGGATAATTGGCCAGGGCCAGTTACAATGAATCGGTGCCCAGGCTGCTAAATTGTGCAGGGGAACTTTAGGCAGAACTTTTGTCGTCCTCAAATGTGGCGCCTGACGTCTGAGGTTGCAGGGCCAGGAGCAGGAAATTCCCATGCTGGAAATGTCCTCAGCCCTCTGCCTCTCACTGACTGAATGCTGGGGGAGAAACAAGCATATTTAGACATCCCTGGGCATTGACAACAGCAGATGAGTGAGTGTCTTGCTAGAACTGCTTTTCCTACTCTGGTAGGCACCTAAAATACAGCCATAGTGATGTGGGTGCCCATCACGTTTATGTAAGTTAGATTACACCTTCCCTTTCCCCCCCCCCCCCCCCCCCCTCCCACTGCCTGACCCCGGATACTCAGGAGTGGAGCTAACTGCCACCCAATGTCCGGAATTGCCCCCGTTGGAGCAGACCCATGCATTTCAGGGCTATAAAGTATTTAGCATTGAGTTCTTTAACATAGAAAATAGGTGCAGGAGTAGGCCATTCGGCCCTTCAAGCCTGCACTGCCATTTAATAAGATCATGGCTGATCATTCCCTCAGTACCCCTTTCCTGCTTTCTCTCCATAACCCCTTGATCCCCTTAGCCATAAGGACCATATCTTACTCCCTCTTGAATATATCCAATGAACTGGCATCAACAACTCTCTGTGGCAGGGAATTCCACAGGTTAACAACTCTCTGAGTGAAGAAGTTTCTCCTCATCTCAGTCCTAAATGGCCTACCCCTTATCCTAAGACTATGTCCCCTGGTTCTGGACTTCCCCAACATCGGGAACATTCTTCCCACATCTAACCTGTCCAGTCCCATCAGAATCTTATACGTTTCTATGAGATCCCCTCTCATCCTTCTAAACTCCAGTGAATAAAGGCCCAGTTGATCCAGTCTCTCCTCATATGACAGTCCAGCCATCCTTGGAATCAGTTTGGTGAACCTTTGCTGCACTCCCTCAATAGCAAGAACATCCTTCTTCAGATTAGGAGACCAAAACTGAACACAATATTCCAGGTGAGGCCTCACTAAGGCCCTGTACAACTGCAGTAAGACCTCCCTGCTCCTATACTCAAATCCCCTAGCTATGAAGGTCAACATACCATTTGCCTTCTTCACCGCCTGCTGTACCTGCATGCCCACTTTGTGACTGATGAACCATTACACCCAGGTCTCGTTGCACCTCCCCTTTTCCTAATCTGCCGCCATCCAGATGATAATCTGCCTTCGTGTTTTTGCCCCCAAAATGGATAACCTCACATTTATCCACATTAAACTGCATCTGCCATGCATTAGCCCACTCACCTAACCTGTCCAAGTCACCCTGCAGCCTCTTAGCATCCTCCTCACAGCTCACACCGCCACCCAGTGTAGTGTCATCCACAAACTTGGAGATATTACACTCGATTCCTTCATCTAAATCATTAATGTATATTGTAAAGAGCTGGGGTTCCAGCACTGAGTTCTGCGGCACTCAACTAGTCACTGCCTGCCATTCTGAAAAGGGCCCGTTTATCCCGACTCTCTGCTTCCTGTCTGCCAACCAGTTCTCTATCCACGTCAGTACATTACCCCCAATACCATGCGCTTTGATTTTGCACACCAATCTCTTGTGCGGGACCTTGTCAAAAGCCTTTTGAAAGTACAAATACACCACATCCACTGGTTCTCCCTTGTCCACTCTGCTAGTTACATCCTCAAAAAATTCCAGAAGATTCATCAAGCATGATTTCCCTTTCATAAATCCATGCTGACTTGGTCCGATCCTGTCACTGCTTTCCAAATGTGCTGCTATTTCATCCTTAATGATTGATTCCAACATTTTCCCCACTACTGATGTCAGGCTAACCGGTCTATAATTACCCGTTTTCTCTCTCCCTCCTTTTTAAAAAAGTGGTGTTACATTAGCTACCCTCCAGTCCATAGGAACTGATCCAGAGTCAATAGACTGTTGGAAAATGATCACCAATGCATCCACTATTTCTACGCTACTTCCTTAAGTACTCTGGGATGCAGACTATCAGGCCCCGGGGATTTATCGGCCTTCAATCCCATCAATTTCCCGCCTAATAAGGATATCCTTCAGTACCTCCTTCTCACTAGACCTACTGTCCCCTAGTACAATCGGAAGGTTATTTGTGTCTTCCTTTGTGAAAACAGAACCAAAGTATTTGTTCAATTGGTCTGCCATTTCTTTATTCCCCATTATAATTTCACCTGAATCTGACTGCAAGGGACCTACGTTTGTCTTCACTAATCTTTTTCTCTTCACATATTTATAGAAGCTTTTGCAGTCAGTTTTTATGTTCCCTGCAAGCTTACTCTGGTACTCTATTTTCCCCCTCTTAATTAAACCCTTAGTCTTCCTCTGAATTCTAAATTTCTCCCAGTCCTCAGGTTTGTTGCTTTTTCTAACCAAATTATGCCTCTTCCTTGGCTTTAACATTATCCTTAATTTCCCTTGTTAGCCTTGGTTGAGCCACCTCCCCCGTTTTATTTTTAGTCCAGACAGGGATGTACAATTGCTGAAGTTCATCCATGTGATGTTTAAATGTTTGCCATTACTTATCCACCGTCAACCCTTTAAGTATCCTTTGCCAGTCTATTCTAGTCAATTCACGTCTCATACCATCGAAGTTCAGGACCCTAGTTTCCGAATTAACTGCGCCACTCTCCATTTTAATAAAGAATTCTACCATATAATGGTCACTCTTCCCCAAGGGGCCTCGCACAACAAGATTGCTAATTAGTCCCTTCTCATTACACATCACCCAGTCTATGATGGCCAGCTCTCTAGTTGGTTCCTCGACATATTGGTCTAGAAAACCATCCCTAATACACTCCAGGAAATCCTCCTCCACTGCATTGCTATCAGTTTGGTTCACCCAATCAATATGTAGATTAAAGTCGACCATGATTACTGCTGTACCTTTATTGCAAACATCCCTTATTTCTTGTTTGATGCTGTCCCCAACCTCACTACTACTGTTTGGTGGTCTGTACACAAATCCCACTAGCGTTTTCTGCTCTTTGGAATTCCACAGCTCCACCCATACCGATTTCACATCATCCAAGCTAATGTCCCTCCTTACTATTGCATTAATTTCCTCTTTAACCAACAACACCACCCCGCCTCCTTTTCCTTTCTGTCTATCCTTCCTAAATGAATACCCTTGGATGTTGAGTTCCCAGCCTTGGTCACCCTGGAGCCATGTCTCCGTGATGCCAATGACATCATACCTGTTAACTGCTATCTGCGCAGTTAATTCGTCCACCTTATTCTGAATACTCCTCGCATTGAGGTGCACAGCCTTCAGGCTTGTCTTTCTAACACACTTTGGCCCCTTTAGAATGTTGGTGTAATGTGGCCCTTTTTGTTTTTTGCCTTGGGTTTCTCTGCCCTCCACTTTTACTATTGTCCTTTCTATCTTTTGCTTCTGACTCCATTTTATTTCCCTCTGTCTCCCTGCATAGGTTCCCATCCCCCTGCCATATTAGTTTAACTCCATCCCAACAGCACTAGCAAACACTCCCCCTAGGACATTGGTCCTGCTCAGGTGCAGACCGTCCGGTTTGTACTGGTCCCACCTCCCCCAGAACCGGTTCCAATGCCCCAGGAATTTGAATCCCTCCCTTCTGCACCACTGCTCAAGCCACGTATTCATCTGAGCTATCCTGCGATTCCTACTCTGACTAGCACGTGGCACCGGTAGCAATCCTGAGATTACTACCTTTTGAGGTCCTACTTTTTAATGTAACTCCTTGCTCCTTAAATTCTTGCTCTGTTCATGATGAACCACCATGTTCTGAGGTTTGTGAATGCTGTACCTAAACTATTAATTGCAATTGTTTTAGGTTACCTTAAGTTATGGAAGTTCAGAGATCAAGCGGAATATCCTGAGAGTCCAAGGGCCATTCAGCCTGGCGGAGGATCCTTCACGGTACAGTGACTTGTTTTTGATTTTCACCTACTTTATCTGCCAGTATCTCAAATGATTTATAGTCAACCCACTGATATAAGTAGGAGCTGCTATTTATAAAATTGGATTTAAAAGTTTGCAGTAAGTATACTTTTTTTTAATGATCTTTCAATATTATGTCAAAATGAGCTTGGTACAAGAAGTTGAACTGGTCTTATCCTACCCCTTTTATGAAGTCAAATGTAAATGACACAATCTTTCTTCCCTTCCACCTTTACCCTGGCTCTGTACTTGCATAAAAACTACTATCTCTAGCATCTTCCAGTTCTGATGAAAGGTCATCAACCTGAAGCGTTAACTGTTTGTTTCTCCGCAGATGCTATGTGATCCTGTTGAGTGTTTTCCAGCATTTTCTGTTTTAATAACACAATCTTAATCCTGGGTTCTAAAGCTGAAAGACTGGTTTGAAACTACTGAAGCACCCATTAATCCAACTCTTAATAGAATTCAAGGAAGGCCAACTGGAAATATCTTTTTATCTTTTCAAATCAATACACGAGTGCAAGAAGTCCAAATATGGATGCAACAAAAATGTATATGTTATGTGAGACCAAGTCCACATACACGCAATGGGGACAAAATTGCCCCGCGCTCCGTTTGGGGTGCACAACTTGAATTAAATGAATATTTAGCACCCGGTGAGATGGGCCACTAAATGTCGCTGAACTGGGGTTTTTGTCTGGAACAAATGTGTGGGATGATATTGGAGGCGTGATTCGCCAATCTGGAGTTGCACATAATTATTATGATCAACTGACCATGCAAATTTGCTTGCAAAAAGAACTCTTCACTTTGGGCCAGCATTTCAAACCATTTAGTAGATCAATCTTACTGTCTTCCTGCTCATAGTATGCATATAAATGAATGGAATGCCCTTAAATTGGATTCTATTTTAAAGTCATCTTGTTTTCCTGCAGGTTCAAGTCTATACATTGTCACCTCTATCATGATGTCTGGTGTCCTGTCAAAGACAGACACTGATCGATGAAAACCGTTCTGCCCCCTTTCTCCATCAGCTGCAGTCCTTTTGAAGAGCTTCCAGTGAGTGAAAAAGGATCTTTTTAGAATAGCAAGGAAGAGTAAGACTGTGACGCTCCCAAAAAAGTGAAGAACTACATATTGTACATTGTTGCTGTGCATTGTAACGATACGTCACATTTTTTGGTGGGTTGATGACAACTACACATGTTCTGCAAAGGAAACAGAAACCAACTCTTGAACTACCCGAGTGAAAATTCCAAGTCTTAATTGAAGTGTCATTCTCTGACCCTTTGTCTTGGGTGTTCCTGTTATAACAGGATTCACCGGAGTGAATCTGGAATTAAGTTGTGTCAAAGCTGTGTGTCAGAGCTGTGTGCCAAAGTGCTAAAGTTACCTCTTCTAAATGTAACCTTCTCTTCTGCTTTACAGTTTGGGAGAGGGAATTAAATCTTGAGTTGGCCTCATGCAAACAGAGACTTGGAGTCACTCAAAATCACCATTTCTCATATTTCCACTTCCTGGGTCTACAGATACCTTTGGCAAAATATTGATGGATGGTGCCATCCTGCTAACTTGCAAACTTGGAGTCCTCTATGTATTTGGTGTAAATAAGTTTAACTGAGTGCAATTCAGTTCTAAGAATAACAAGTTGGCAGCTTGTCAATGTTTGTTGTGCAGTTCTAGACAGTTGACAGAGAAACTCTGTGCTTTCTTACAGAGATGTCTCATTCCTTATTGTAGCAGTTGACACTTACATCTCTGTGAGATGGTGATTTCCTATAGATGTGTATCACTGGCTTCATAGTGCCATATAATGTCATGATTTGGGGACATTTGGCACTGAGTCACTGAAATGTGCACTGGCTGACAAGGTAGAATCACATTCTGGATCAAATGTAGAAAATCAAGATTGAAATTAATACTGTGCCTATCAATTATTTTAGTAATTGAATGTTCTGTTAGTTATTAAAATGATTTGTTTGCATACTCATACAAACAAAATCATCATAAGATGGTCGGATTTCCTAATTAAATGTGGTCACATTACCTGCATAGTATGATGAATTTTTAAGGGGAAAAATTCTCCAACATAGAACTCTCATCTCCCATACAAGTGCAACCCTATATACCAGTTTACTTCTTGGCTTACCACTTACAGACCTGTCATCAATTTATCTTTTTATAGTACTTAACATTTGCTGTTGTTCTACACAAGATTTTGTGGTATTTATTTTATTAGCATTATTCTGCAAAGTACAAACTCAAAAACAAAGTAAATGTGGGCCTGCTGTGATCTTCTGCCATGTTTAGAATGATTCTGGAGTACAAGTTTACTTTGATACTCCAGAGTGACAGCCATGTCTGAAAGAACTACACGTTACAACTGCTGATTTGGTCTTCTGACCATCCGTGTATCTTCACAACATGGGTTAATGTCACCAGTGCTGGCTCTATAGTGCTAGTTTTGATTGCACCAGAAGCGGGACTCCCATCGATGGGCTTCAGAAGGTCAGATCGCAGGGATAGTAGGGATTTACATCTTCCAGGAATGAGTCAAAAGTCAGTTTGTTTATCAGTTCTGACTATGGCATTTCTTGTATGCTACGCTCAATTAATGACTCCTGTAATTTTGGCAAACATACCTCTTGCCTGGTTTGTAGCACACACCTCAAGGAATGGACATTGAGACTAAGTTTCAGCCTAGATTATGTGCCCAGGTCTTAGAATGGGGCTCGAGTCCATGATTCAGAGGCAAGAGTGCTACCACTGAGCAAAGCTGAATTAGTTAGAATAAAGAGAAAATTCCACTTCTGGTAGCATGTGCATACATTACATAGCCCCATAAATTTGATTATACTGCAATTGGATATACTGTCATTGTTTGCACAACACTCAAATGGGAACCCTGAATGCATGTGCAAATGAAGAAGATTTTTGCAGAGGCTGATCAGTGTGTATTATATTACAGCACCAGGATTTGAATCTGTAATTTTTGCTTATGCTTGTAACAGTTGCTCACAGTGTACAGTGACACTACCTGCTTTATTTGTTTTCACTGAAATTAGAAACTGTTGATGATATAAAAAAATCATTGCGTTATCAAGTATCTCTAAATAACATCTGAATATTGTACTGGAGAAAAGTGACCTAATTGCATGTTTTGGTCTCTTTACTCACTACGTTTTCCTCCAGAATTGTTCATACTATGAGGTCTTTGCTTTTCCACTGTAAGCTAAGAAATACATGAGGGACTTGTCAGTAACTGAAATGAAGATGAAGTGAGAAAATGTTCATTTCTCACAGTACAGGTAATGTGTTTTGTCTGATTAACGCATGCAGTTCAAATTTTGATAAGTTTTGTGAGAAATTGTAAAGCGTAAACGTGGATGTAATGAATGTGCACTGTGTAAACTTAATAAAGAGTGGTAAGTGGTAAAAGGGAAGTTTAAAAATGGAGGCCCCAATATTCCTCGGTCTCCTGCCAGAGCCGGTGGAACTTCCATGAAAATTATGGCGACCTGGTTATGCTGGTTCCCTGCCATTTCTGAGAATTTCCTGGTTGCATTGTAAAGAACAAAGCCTCCATCTGCCCCTTGCAAGGCAAATGACAACAAGGGGACAGAGCCAGGGGTGGGGGTTTTCTACAGCAGGAGTTCTATATCAGTGGAAACTGGTGAACTGAAGCCCTGCAGGAGCCACACTGGAAGGTGCCAGTGGGCGCGATTCCGATATAACCACCAGGATTGGGTGCCCAGGACCCATCTACTTTTAGATGCCTAATGGTTAGTACAAATACATTTTCACAATCTGAAAATGACTGAAGAAATTGGGTGCTTTCAGAAATTAAAACACTTTAAAAAAAAAAAAAAAAAAATTTTTAATACATAAATATTTGTACATATTGGTAGATTGCTTTTGCTAGTGCCTTGTAGAGAATGCTAAAATGCCCAGCATCCCACAGCCAAGAAGATTGCAAATCTGAAATGTTTGATTTGTTGGTGCAGCTTTTCAAAAAGAGGCATCATAATGTCTCTCTTCTAGATTAGAAAAACAATCTTGTATGTCAGTTCTGGAATTTTGTACAATTCTATGACCGGACTAAGACACAAATGTAACCACTTTCTTTGGCTGTAATTAATGTGTAACTTAATTGGTCAATGGTTTCAATAAAATTCAAAGAGTCTGCTGAGGATGGACTGCCCATTGCAATAGACTCTACAGCAGAAGTAGTCACAGACAGTGGAGTGAAGTAGTCTTTGTTAATGATGTATCATCACCAGAAGAACTAATTGTAGGGGTGAACTGAACAACTGCTCTCCAGGATAGCGGGCCTAGTAAAACAGGCAAGCCTGAAAACGTGTGAATTGGTCATGGATGGACTTCAGCAACAGTTCAACTGAGCATGTGCAATCCCATTACAAAGACTGAAAATGCTCAGTGAGGTTGTAGAAAAACTCACTAATAAACAGTGTTATTATCTATATGTGAAAATACTATTTTATAAATGTGTATGTTTACATTCAGCTGGAAAGGCCAAAGTTATTTTTAAATGCTAAGAATATAACAACTCACTCTTTTTTAAAAACTGGAGTATCCTTTTATACAATTACTTTGTTTAAATTTATAAATTCAAAATAAAGCAAACTGTAATAAGCATGTATGGACTGGTTTGGAATCAGGTCCACCAGTAGTTTGCTGCACTAAAATGTAGGCAATTGTTAAAAGGAGAAAAATTGAATTAAATGATGAAATTTAAACAGTTTTCAGTATTTTTGTCATATATTTAGTTAAATCTCAACGTTACATTTAATGGGAGATTTCAAGTGGGCTCTGTTACATACTTAGTCCGAATCCTAAAGACATTGTTAGGAATGACAATACAGATTTACACCCAATACCAGTGAAGATTAATGTAACTTTAAAATTCATTAACCTATTCATTACAAGAGTTTATCTGCATTGCCTCAGTTGGAGCACTCTCGCCTCTGAGTCAGTAGGTTGTGGGTTCAAGTCCCACTCCAGACACTTGAATACATAATCTCAGCTGACACTCCAGTGCAATACTGAGGGAATCCTGCACTGTCTTGGATACCGTCTTTCGGATGAGATGTTAAACCAAGGCCGTGTCTGCCCTGTCAGGTGGACATACATGATTCCAAGGCACTATTTGAAGAAAAGCAAAGAAGTTCTCCTTGGGGAGAATATTTATCCCTCAACTAACATCACTAAAACAGATTATCTGGTCATAATCTCATTGTTTGTGGGA
The DNA here is from genome assembly GCF_044704955.1 of Pristiophorus japonicus. NCBI lineage: Eukaryota > Metazoa > Chordata > Chondrichthyes > Pristiophoridae > Pristiophorus > Pristiophorus japonicus. Next base: position 108,947,468 of record NC_091992.1, read on the forward strand.
GCTTGCTCTGTGCAAATTGGCTGCTGTGTTTCCTACATTACAACAGTAACTACACTTCACAAGTACTTAATTGGCTGTAAAGTACTTTGAGATATAAAAATACAAGTTCTTCCTCTTTGTACCTTCCTGATACTAATGAGTAAAATGTACCATTCTAACGTTAGTACTCCTGTCAATGTTTTCTGGTGAAATTTACTGTACCTAGGAAACCTGAAGTCCATTTCTAGTAAAGCCTACTCCTTGTTGACCTTACAAAACAGTAATATTACATTGACTTTGAAGTACACTGACATACCCAGCCCAAGCAAATCTAGGAATTCTGTGATTTCACATAGCTCTAACTATTACTTCTGTTTTCATTCTCACTGCAAATAAAAAAGACAAATCTATTATTTCAAGCTGAACTGGCAAAGTGAAAAGGATGTCTAGAGGCAAGCTGTCTTTCAACTGAAAGTGGTCACATCCAGCGTAAACTTAAGTTTTCTATTTTCCCTAAACAAAAATGTACATGGATTAGTCTGTACAGTGCATTCAACTCTGCTGTAAGTGGCTTAGAGAGCAGTACAAAGGTTCTTGTTTTTGTCTTGTTCATTCCCAGAATTTGTTCTTTCTCGCTGACAAATCCACCTTTAGATACACAAAGAACAAGTAAATTGCACAAAATGTTGGGGTTGCACAAAACTAATGACTTGGGTAAGATCAGTGAATGTAAAACCCTGTTAGATGCCAGCTCTAGTGTAATTCCTGGTTGATGGTTTACCCATTGGGAATGCATGAAGCAATGGTTCTCTTCATTTACATTGCCTTGATATTTAACAAATGTTCCCTGTTCCAGGCTAGATGACAGCAGGAGGCTACTTTTTAATGAAGTAACTTACCATAGACACCAGCTGTTATGTATAGTATTGTGCAGATTTGAGAATTGAGCTGACCATCGGAAACTTTTCTCCTTTGGACACAAACAAACTCTCAAATCAGACACTGCATTATGATAATTGCAATCAATGGTCACTCCGTACAATTCATTTTCATGGGCATACGGTAGCAGGAACAACATCTTTTTTTTCCCCTACTTTGCAAGGTAGTCTCTCCATCTCCATCTCACTTTACATTTCTAAAACCTTGAAGAGAATTAAAACAAACAGTTTGAATTTCAATTGGTCTTGATGAATAAGGTTCTAAAATCTTTACGTATGACCTATCAGCCAATCTATACTCTGAGTTGTGTAAGATACCTACAGTGAAAGGTTAATGCTCATCTTTAATGTTACGGAAAATAAATCGATTTTGCCTCATGGTCTGAATAAATGAGTTTTTAAAGAATAATAAATTTACATACAGATAAAGCCTACATGTTTGCTGTTTTGCTATAGATCCACTTATGGCCTATTTCAGAACTGGCTTCTATTGGATTGCTATATTGCCAAATGTACACCTGGGACTTTTTAATTATTTTTTGGTTTATTCTCATGATGTTGATTCTAGTAGCTACTTTCACTTGTGACACATACTTCTGCACACCTCAGTGAAAATTGCACTAGAATTGTTAGACTTAGGAATGTTGTTTTCTTTTGTCATTTCATTCACATTTGACCCTAGTAGGTTGTTCACTGGACTCCATTGTTTTGCACCTGAGGAGAGCAGTGGAGTCTGGAACTTAGTATTCCACAGGAGAGCAGCATGGTGGTCCAGTGCATTGGAGTCCTAATGCTCTGAGCTGTGAAATAAAAGGAAGCAGGTGCATATCTGGGTTTACACACCCCACCCACCCCCCTAACAATGAGTTCTCTATTTCAGCTGTGCCATCATGGAAAGATGGCTCACTTTTACATGCATGACCCCTCCTCCACCCACCCCCTGCACACAGTTATGATGTGGATCAAGCACAGGGCTGAGTGCCCGTATGTTAAGCTGCCACTGTACATTGGCCAAAGCCTTTGAAGGACCATAGGAGTTTACAGTGTAGGAGGAAGCCATCGGCCATCATGTCTGTGCCTGCTGTTTGCTGAAGTGATCCGAAACTGATCTCACTACCTTGCTCTTTGCTTTGTATCTTCTTCTTCAAATATTTATCTAATTTTTCCTTAAGAAGGTGCTATGATTTTTAACAACCCCCTATGACAGCAACATCAACAACTTGTATTTTTCTAGCGCCTTTAACGTAGTAAAACATCCCAATGCGCTTCACAGGAGTATTATAAAACAAAATTTGACACCGAGCCATAAGGAAAAATTAGGGCTAATGACCTAAAGCTTGGTCAAAGAGGTAGGTTTTAAACAGCATCTTGAAGGAGGAAAGAGAGGTAGAGAGGAACATGTGGAAACTCCTTGTGTTCTGAGAGAGAAACACAAAGCGGGGGAGAGAGAAAAAAAAACTGGGGAGGGAAGGAGAGAAAGAGAAACAGAAACTGGTGGGAGAGAGGAAAAAAACAAGCTGGGGAGAGAGAAAGAAGAAAGAAAGACTTGCATTTATGTCGCTTCTTTCACGACTTCAGGACGTCCCAAAGCGCTTTACAACCAATTAAGTACTATTGAAGTGTAGTTACTGTTGTAATGTAGGAAGAGAGAGAAATACAAACTGGGGGAGGGAAATAGAGAAAAAGATAAACTGAGGGGGGAGAGAGAAAGAGAAAAGCACAAGTTAGTGTGTTGGACTCCCGGTGTGTCGGGCTCCCGGTGTTTGGTTCCCGGTGTGTTGGACTCACGGTGTTTGGTTCCCGGTGTGTCGAACACCAGTGTTTGGTTCCCGGTGTGTTGGACTCCCGGTGTTTGATTCCCGGTGTGTCGGTCGACCGGTGTTTGGTTCCCACTGTGTCGGACTCCCGGTGTTTGATTCCCGGTGTGTCGGTCTACCGGTGTTTGGTTCCCGGTGTGTCGGGCTCCCGGTGTTTGGTTCCCGGTGTGTCGGACTCCCTGTGTTTGGTTCCCGGTGTGTCGGACTCCCGGTGTGTCGGGCTCCCGGTGTTTGGTTCCCCGTGTGTTGGACTCACGGTGTTTGGTTCCCAGTGTGTCGGACTCCCGGTGTGTCAGACTCCCGGTGTTTGGTTCCCGGTGTGTCGAACACCCAGTGTTTGGTTCCCGGTGTTGGACTCCCGGTGTTTGGTCCCCGGTGTGTCGGTCTACCGGTGTTTGGTTCCCGGTGTGTCGGACTCCCGGTGTTTGGTTCCTGGTGGGTCGGACTTCCCGGTGTTTGGTTCCTGGTGTGTCAGACTCCCGGTATTTGGTTCCCGGTATGTCGAACACCCAGTGTTTGGTTCCCGGTGCGTTGGACTCCCGGAGTTTGGTTCCCAGTGTGTCGGACTCCCAGCGCCCGTGTTTTGGTTTCTCGTAGTGGCAGGAACACTATTCAACCAAACTTCTCTACCTTGGATGATGTCCCGGTGTAGGCCACAAGTCCCGAACAGGAGTCCTTTCTGGTGCGGGCCGGTGCGGGGTCCTTTTGGCCCGGGATAGAAGTGCTTCACCAGGCCTCCGCTTCTGACCTCCGTTCCTCTCCAGTCCCGACCTCCGATCCTCTCCAGTCCCGATCTCCACTCCTCTCCAGTCCCGACCTCCGTTCCTCTCCAGTCCCGATCTCCGATCCTCTCCAGTCCCGACCTCCACTCCTCTCCAGTTCCGATCTCCACTCCTCTCCATTCCCGACCTCCGATCCTCTCCAGTCCCGATCTCCACTCCTCTCCAGTCCCGACCTCCGTTCCTCTCCAGTCCCGATCTCCGATCCTCTCCAGTCCTGACCTCCACTCCTCTCCAGTCCCGATCTCCGATCCTCTCCAGTCCCGACCTCCACTCCTCTCCAGTTCCGATCTCCGATGCCTAACTCCAGTCCCGACCTCCAGTCCCGACCTCTACTCCTCTCCAGTTCCGATCTCCACTCCTCTCCATTCCCGACCTCCGATCCTCTCCAGTCCCGATCTCCACTCCTCTCCAGTCCCGACCTCCGTTCCTCTCCAGTCCCGATCTCCGATCCTCTCCAGTCCCGACCTCCACTCCTCTCCAGTCCCGACCTCCGCTCCTCTCCCGTCCCGACCTCCGCTCCTCTTCAGACCCGACCTCTGCTTCACTCCTGTGTCGACAATCGGTCCCGACCTCTGCTCCTGACCTCTGCTCCCGACCTCCGCTCCCGACCTCTGACTCAGACCTCCAGACAAATGTCTGTAACTGACTTGGTCCAACAAAAATGGAGACGCTCTTCGATTCACCCTATCCCGGAACAAATGTGCCACAGTCATCAGTGCGTACGCCCCAACACTCGATGCAACGAACTCGACCAAAGAGGGTTTTTACTCCAGCCTCGAAAAATCCCTGTCTTGCGTCCCCGCGGACAACAAACTGAGCCTCCTAGGTGACTTCAACGCCACGGTCGGCAAAGACACAGCCTTCTGGGGAGGTGTGATTGGCAGAGAGGGGGTAGGGAAAGCCAACTCCACTGCATTTACCCTACTCCTGACAAAATGCCTAGAACATGAACTTCTCATTACCAACACCCTGTTCCGCCAGAGGGACAAATACAAGGCATCATGGCAACACCCTCACTCCAAACACTGGCACCTGCTCAACTATGTCATCGTCCGAGCCAGGGATTGCAAGGATGTGCACATCACCCAGCCATGACAGGAGCTGACGACTGCTGGACGGATCACTGCCTAATCCGATCCATCATCGACATTAACATAACCCCAAAGCGAAGGGGGCAGCAGAACCAATGCCCCAAAAAAGTCAGTGCCGGGGCACTTAAAGACCCAGCTAAGAGAGCCCCTATACAGCCAGCACCTCGCAGCTAACTTGGCGTGCCTTGATGATCCTGAGATGCAGAATGCCCACAGCGCTTGGTCTGCCCTCCAGGCCTCCATAACCAGTGCCTGTGAAGAGACACTTGGTCACTCAACCAGAAAACACCAGGACTGGTTTGATGAGAATGATCAGGAGATCCAAGAACTAATAGATCGCAAGCGCAGAGCATTTCTGAGCCTTAAGCAGCAACCCAACTCAGGATCTGCAAAACAACATTACAGGCGGCTCAAGGCTGAGGTCCAACAAAAAACCCGGGACCTAAAGAACAGGTGGTAGATGGAGAAAGCGCAGGAGATACAACAACTGGCCGACAGCCATGATGTGCGAGGATTCTTCATCGCAGTCAAGGTCACCTATTGTCCAAACTCCCGAGGCCCCACGACACTATTGGCCAAGAACAGGGAAACACTTATCAAGGACACCGAGGCAATCAGAGCCCGCTGGAAGGAGCATTTTGAAGATCGCCTCAATCGAGACTCTGCCTTTGATTTGAGTGTTCTCGACTCCATCCCGCAGCATGTGATCCGCCACCACCTCAGTGAAACCCCAACGTTGCACAAGGTAGTAAAAGCCATAAGACAGCTCAAAAACAACAAGGCTAGGGAATGGCTGGAATCCCTGCTGAGGCGCTAAAGTATAGCGGAGAGGCGCTGTTGGCGCAGATACATGACTTCATCTCTCTCATCTGGAGGGAGGAGAGCATGCCGGGAGATCTCAGAGATGCAGCGATTGTGAGCAACTTCAAAAAAGGGGACAAGTCCGACTACTGCAACTACAGAGGAATCTCCCTGCTATCAGCCACTGGGAAAGTTGTCGCTAGAGTCCTCCTCAACAGCCTTCTCCCTGTGGCCGAGGAGCTCCTCTCAGAGTCACAGTGTGGATTCCGTCCCCTACGGGGTACAATGGACATGATTTTTGCAGCGTGACAGCTGCAGGAAAAATGCAGGGAGCAGCGGCAGCCCTTATACATGGCCTTCTTCGACCTTACAAAGGCCTTTGACACTGTCAACCACGAGGGTCTATGGAGCATCCTCCTCCATTTCGGATGCCCCCAAAAGTTCATTAACATCCTCCGCCTGCTCCACGGCGACATGCAGGCTGTGCTCCTTACCAATGGATCCATTACAGATCCCAATTCGCATCCGGACCGGGGTCAAACAGGGCTGTGTCATCGCCCCAACCCTCTTCCCAATCTTCCTCGCTGCCATGCTCCACCTCACAGTCAACAAGCTCCCCGCTGGAGTGGAACTAAACTACAGAACCAGCGGGAAGCTGTTCAACCATCGCCGTCTCCAGGCCAGGTCCAAGACCACCCCAACCTCTGTCGAGGAACTACAGTACGCAGACGACGCCTGCGTCTGCACACATTCAGAGGCTGAACTCCAGGACATCGTCGACGTATTTACCGACGCGTACGAAAGGATGAGCCTTACGCTAAACATCCAAAAGACAAAGGTCCTCTACCAGCCTGTCCTCGCCGCAGAGCACTGCCCCCCAGTCATCAAGATCCACGGCGCGGCCCTGGACAACGTGTACTATTTCCCATACCTCGGGAGCCTCATCAACAAAACCAGACATTGATGAGGAGATTCAACACTGCCTCCAGTGCGCCAGCACAGCCTTCGGCCGCCTGAGGAAAAGAGTGTTCAAAGACGAGGCCCTCAAATTTACCACCAAGCTCATGGTCTACAGGGCTGTAGTAATACCCGCCCTCCTGTGTGGCTCACAGACATGGACCATGTATAGTAGACACCTCAAGTCGCTGGAGAAATACCACCAACAATGCCTCTGCAAGATCCTACAAATTCCCTGGCAGAACAGACGCACTAACGTTAGCGTCCTCGACCAGGCCAAGATCCCCAGCATTGAAGTACTGACTACACTTGATCAGCTCCGCTAGGCTGGCCACGTCGTCTGCACGCCAGACACGAGACTCCCGAAACAAGCGCTCTACTCAGAATGCCTTTATGGCAAACGAGCCAAAGGTAGACAGAGGAAACGTTACAAGGACACCCTCAAAGCCTCCCTGGTAAAGTGCAGCATCCCCACCGACTCCTGGGAGTTCCTAGCCGAAGGCCGCCCTGGGTGGAGGAGGCGGATCCGGGAGGGTGCTAAGCGCCTCGAGACTCATCGGCGAGTGCATGCGGAAGACAAGCGCAGGCTGCAGAAGGAACGTGCGGCAAACCTGTCCCACCCTCTCTTACCCTCAACGATTGTCTGTCCCACCTGTGACAGGGACTGTGGTTCTTGTATTGGACTGTTCAGCCACCTAAGGACTCATTCTAAGAATGGAAGCAAGTCTTCCTCGATTCCGAGGGACTGCCAATGATGATGATGACAACAGTGACTACACCTCAAAAAGTATTTCATTGGCTGTAAAGCGCTTTGGGACGTCCGGCGGTCATGAAAGGCACTGTATAAATGCTAGTCTTTCTTTCTATAAATGCCAGCAGGGGCTAGATGGGCCGAATGGGCTGTTTCAGTGCTGTAAATATTATGTAATAAAGAGGGACTTTTCATTTTAATTTTTTTAAATAAATCTTCAACGGATTTGCAAACAACCGAGTACATTAAAGAAATCTTCTCACTTTCAATGAACAAGTGGCACATTAATCTCCACAGGGTGGGTCGGAGATGAAACCTCCTTCACACAAAGAGTGATCAGCATGTGGGATTAACCCAGATATATTAGTGGAAACAAAATTCCTGGAATTATTTAACAATTGGACTCTATAATGTGGGGGGGGGGGAGGGTACATTAGGATCTCCATTATATTATATATTATATTACAGTAGGGTCTCTCTAGAGGGGTGATTTAAGGGTTAAATGGCCTTCTATAATAAGTAGAAATAGAAGAAATTATAAAGTTTTTAATATAGATGAGGGAGAAAGGATTTAGAGGGATTATGTTGGTGAGGGTTTCGAGGAAGAAGGGTGGGAGGAGCCTGGGAGAACACACCTTCAATAAGGGAGGTGCTGGAGCTGCTTGAACCAATCTCAGCCTCCCACCGGGACACAAGTTGCTGCGGGTTATAAAAGTTCCTGTGAATGTGCAGCAGCATTGTGCAAAGTGCAGCAGCAGTGGTTTTGAAGAGGACGGATCCGAGGTGACAGGCCCAGTTGTATTGTGGCCTGAGCCTTCACTCCAATCCCCAGCACCCTTGTGTCTTTCGCCTTGTGTTGTGTCTGTGTGTGCGTGCCTGGAGGATGGAGGCGTCGTTGGCCTGTAAACGTGCCCTGGTGACGGGCGCTGGCAAAGGTAAGGAGCCCTTTGGCTGCGATGCTGCTCAGTTTGGGGGGAGTTCAGCAGCTGATCAGGAATCCGAGTCAAGTTCAAACTATTCAGGGCTCTGCATCAGGTCCAGCGTTGTTACCGTAACGCTTCTAACGACACGACATTTCTCTCACTATAGACAGGGACTGGACGAGCTCCCTCACCTAATACCTCACCTGTGTCCCAGTACTGCAGCACTTCTTCATACACTGTTCCTGAGGCCAGTGGATTCTGTCTCAGTAATGCATTACCAAAAATAAACATTGGTTAAACTTGGGACTTTGGATTCACACAGTTCAAAATCGAGTTTCTAATACCAATGTACATGTCATTATAGCCCAAGGAATTATACTAGTGGGAGATGTACGTCTCTGATCGCAAGTTAGTTATTATAGGTCATTTGACCCTTAAATCATCCATCTGGAGAGATCCTACTGTGCCCCTCCCCCACTACAGAGTCCAATTGTTAAATAATTCCAAGATTTTTGCCTCCACTATTCAATCTGGAAGTTACTTCTTTGTGCTGATTACTCTGAAGGATTTCTCTCAGCCCTAAAACCACTGTGTACTGTTTTGTATCTGTTTGCCCTAGTTTCATGCCTGCAGTTTAGTTCAAAGTATTTTTTAAAAAATCCATACTACTGTTTAATCTTGTACACTGCAAGAACATCACCTCTCCGATGTCTCTTCTAGGGTGAAAATCAAGTTTCTCCCTTTTCCCCCTCCATTCTGGTGGGAAAGGATTTGTGTCTAATTTCACCAATCTTGTTTGAGGGAGCAGGGGAGAAAAGAGAGAGATTGAGTCTCTGGCTATGTACTGTATAAGGATGTGTCAATCTGTCTTGTTATGGGGGCATTTATTAAATTTCTACTATCCAGTGGAATGCTTGCAGAGTTAGTTGGGAGCATATTGGTCAATCAGGGACCAATGTCCTTCAGTATAGACTAATTTCTGGGGATGTGATAAAAAGCACCAGATGAAACCAGTGATGGTTTGTCTGTAGATGTGCTAGGTGACTCTTTTCCTTCTGTTGCTGAAATTGGGTTGAACTGGAAAAATTCAGGTTTTTGAAAAAAAAGTACATCTGATCTGTGGTCGCCTAATGGTTCCTGGGGGTTCAGTGAACAAAATATTTATTTATCATTTCAGGCATTGGTAGGGACACTGCTAAGGCCCTACTGGAATGTGGTGCAGAAGTTATTGCACTAACCAGGACGCAGTCTGACTTGGACAGCCTTGTTCAGGAGGTATGTAGAAATCAACAGTACAGAGCTCGCACTGTCCTTCCAATGTGAACAGTTCTTCAGTCCTGATGAACAAAATTAATTCTTTACGTTAGTTTATAAAATGTCTCACGTTTTCAGTACTCTGAGCAGCATTGAAGTTAACCGAAAGCAAAACACTGCGGACGCTGGAAATCTGAAATAAAAACACAAAATGCTGAAAATATTCAGCATGTCTGGCAGCATCTGTGGAGAGATTATTGAAGTTATTGTGTCTGTAAGCACTCTAGTAATGACTCCACGAGATAAGGTATTGTACTTGAACTGTTGTGACCTTAGTCCATTTATTGCAGCTCCTGAGTGAGGGTACAGTATGGTGAGCCCTCTTTTATACTTGGTTACCTGTAATGTACAGGTGACCTCTAGGTCTCCACCAGTTGCACCCTCTGGTGGTACAGGCATAGTGTATACAGTGTGACGATACATCCAGTGGTCTTATGTAACTGTACATTGAGTGTACAGGGTATATACTTATATATATATATATATGTATACACAACAGAAGTAAATCAAGCAGTTTTGCACTTGTCTATTAAAATATATTTTAGCCACCTCCGAGATGTTTTTCAGGAACACATGGCCATAACAAGCTTGCCTATACTCCGAATGAGGACTATTGTGGGGATTTTTTTGTCTTCTAGTGCCCCAAAATGTTGACCGTCTGTGTGGACATCAGTAACTGGGAAGCCACAGAAAATGCACTGAAAGATATAGGTCCTATCGACCTTTTGGTGAACAGTGCTGCCGTGGCCATTTTGGAGCCATTCCTAGATGTCACGCCGGAAGCATTTGATAAGTATGTAAAGCTGACCCACCATTAAATTGCTTGGTGACCTGTATAGAGGCGAGACCATTATCCAGCTTTTCCTTGCAGTTAAATAAGAAGCTGGTGTTTATTTTAAAATCATCTTTGGAATAAATTTTCAAATTTTCCACAATGGTGGCTCGCTAAACGTTTCAGAGAAATGATCTATTTTGACTTGTATTTCCATAGCTACGTTTTCTTGAATTAAAACCTGATGTTTTACAGCTGTGGGAGCAGTCTATCTGAGACATGTTCTTGTCGGTGGTGAGTTTGAACCTAATCAAGGAAACAAAAGCTGGGAAAGCAACATGCTCTTTTTAATGAGCAAAGCTGCAAATTATCTACGGTTGCTTGGGTTTTAATTGTAAAATAAATGCTCTTAGGCATATTTCTAAAACGATGATCTGCAGAATTTTGAACTTTACCAACTGGTGGCAGAATATCCACAATTTCTCTAACTTTTAATTTGTGTATCTAGGAAGATAGAGGAGGGTTACTTCGGGTAAGGGGGGAAAGTAGGGTTTGGGGCCAAGTGAGCCACTGAAGGCTGTGAGAACAGGGCTGGAGTGTATAAGCAGCTATTGATGCAACAAGCCTGACTAGCGGAGATGGGAGGAACGTGGGTAAAGAGGCATTTTTTGCTTGAGCATTCTGCGCTTTTTAATTTCTGTGTTGGAGTGGGAAGGCAGGAGGACTAGTGAAGGCAACAGCAGAAAAGGGGGGGTGGGGATCAGAACTGCATCACCCCAAAATAGGGGAGTTCCAAGAGATGGAGTGGATGGAGCAATTAACATGGCGGCCAGAAATAGGAATGGGTGTCCTTCGCATTACTACCCCACTCGACAGCTAGATGGTGTAGGTGTGGTGGTGGGTCAGCTGGAAGGAACCAACTCTGGCCAGGCGTTCAATAAAAGGGCCAACAAGACTTCGGAGATTCTTCCAGAGGTGGCAGGAGTGTGTGGGCAAAGGTGGGTCCAGAGACTGCAATGGTGGCTTGCAGCCTGAAAAGGTCATTGGTTTGTTAGAGTGCCTACTACCTAGCACTGGCTGGGTGCCCAATTTGAATCCTGCTTCTTGCTAACTAAATGTGGGAATACTGATCCAGCTCTGGGGACAACTGAATTGGGGAATCTGCAGTGCTAAATAGCCTGTAGGAGGAGAATAAAATGATCGGTCAATTCACTTTTTAATAATATTGAAATATTCTATTATATTTATCCTTTTTTGTATCTGATTTTCAGACTGTTTGATGTCAATGTGAAAGCTCTGTTGCATGTATCACAGGTAAGAACATTGCTGTATCCTGGCTGGATTCATGTTTTGTTACCTAGTTCTACTGACAAGAGAATTTTATAATTTTCATAGGGTTAACATTTAAAGAACATGATCTTGGGCTGGGGACAGAGAGAGAGGGGCACTGGTTTGTGATAGATTGGGGCTGATGCAAGAGATTTAGAGGGACTATGACGTACTGTTGCAGAAGATGTGCTTTGCGTATGAATAGGACCTGCATATAACACTTCCATTGACATTTCCAATGTGCACAACTTACACACTGGATAAGCAGAGTTTTGAATGTTGGTTGAGCCCAAATTACCGCTGAAGCTGTCAACTTGTGCTGTACCACTACAGCCAATGGGTAACCTGTACCACTGCTATCGTGCAAACCATACAGTGTTGCTTATGGAAAGTCAGGGCCAAGCAAAATCTCCCTCTGTGCATTAGTGATCGGATAGATGTGGGAATCTGCAACTTGTGAAGCTGAATCTAGTGGTAGCGTGCAGCTGCAGGTTAACGCACCCAGAATGGTGACGTCCAAATAAGGAATGTATGGCATACATAGAAAATGTAATCGGTTACTAAAGAAAACTTCCTGGTAATTGCAACAAATTGGGGCTGATTTTCGAGGTGCCCTAGTGGTGGAGAACCTCGGTACACACTGGGGAATTGCAAACATGATCGGCCATGATCGAATGGACAATAAAAATCTGTGCTGAGTACCTGCAATTTCCTGATTAAGGGTTCCCCCTCTCCCCACATCGGTGAAAGGTCCTCAATCACCCCTTTTAAGTAGTGAATGCTGAGTTATTTTATTTTAACACCACCATTTCATTCTCGTCCTCACAAGAAGTTATTGTTACAAGATGCTAAGGACTTGAGATGGATTTCTTATCACCGGCACAGGCACTAACCGGTGTGTGGTATCAAGGATGAATGGCCATTCCTCATGTGTGAACCTGGATAGTGAGTGTCAGGAGGACATTTCTCTGCAGGGCCTGATCCTGTCCGCGTCTGATGCACTTTCCAGCAGGAGTTCCCAGATCCCAGCCCGGAGTGAGCGGCCAAACTAATTTCTTGTCCCCTTCACCGAGGTCACGTCTCTCCAGCTGACATCCACCAAGACCACCTTGACTGTATGAGCCAGTGCTGCATCAAATGCTGCATGTTCTAGTAGGGTATTGTGGACTTTTTTCACCAGTAACTTATTTGCAAGCTGAATTCATCAATCCGAATTGGAGCTCGATTCAGATATGAGAAGTGAACCTTCTCTGACCAGGCTGTCGATCTGCTCCAAGACCCCTCCGTGCTGTTTGAGGTCCAGTGCCTTGCGGCGTACAGGCTGGCTGGGAAGAGGGAGGGCCTTGTTTTGCCTGGTTCCTCTGCTAATAACTCACAACTAAAATCAGGAGGCTCGCTATGTGAGAATTGCAAGTACAATGCCACAGTGCAGCATATTTGTGTAGTGCTTCTGCACCCCACGACTCTTCATACTGATGTTGGTATTTCTACAGCACTTTTGCAGATCACTACTTGTAACAGTCAACAACTACTTCAAAGAAGTAACCGAGGTAATCCCTAATATGAAAATGGATCTACCTGTACAATGGATGAGATGGCATTTTGATACTGGCTTGTTAGTAATTCAGTGTTTCGTTTAGATAATTGCAAAGAGGATGAAATGTCGTGGAAAAGGTGGTTCTATCGTGAATCTTTCCAGCCAGGCGTCCCGATGTGCTCTGAAAGACCATGCTGTGTACTGTGAGTTTCATTCCTCAGCCTTTCATTGCATGCAAAACTGATGTCCAAACCCAGGTTCACGATATTGTGTTATTTTGGAATTGGTAGCATGATGAGTGAGACCAACTGAGTACCTCAATCTATACTCGCCCTGTGTGCAAATCACATTTCCAGGATTTTGATCTTTTTTTTAAGTGGGAATGCCTCATGGTAGGCACAGATGATGCCATTATTAGCATAGAAACATGAAGCGCCCTGGGGTATTTGTACAATATAAATACACATTGTACAAACCTGTGGGGGAGGGCATTCTAAAAACATTTGATACTAAAGTGAATAAAATAAACAATACAGTCATTGTTGTGGTGCTGTGCTGCCTTGAGAGTTTGTCTTTAGGTGCGGAATAGTCTGCAATAGATTAAGCCTTCAATGAGGAAAGGGAAGACCAATGGAAAGAAAAACATTGGCAATGAGATCCAAACCCTGGTTCAGAAATACACGATAAACCTGCAGTGGAAATAGTGCTTTAAATTTAGTTGTGTTTAAAATTAACTCTAATCTTAATTCGGCTTCACTGTACAGTAGTACATGGTTTAAAAATAATGGTGAGGTTTATGCTCTCCTCTAATATTGTTTAACCCCAGGAATTCATTATTGTACCAGAATGGCACCTCCATTACCTTAAAAAAACAACCCTTGTAGAATCTGTGGACATGTTATGTTATGTGGTTCGATCGGATTTTAAAAATTACTTCATCATTTATTTGATGGCTCATTCAGTATTAGCGCTTAATCGTGTGTCTTGTGGCTGTTGAAGACCAGGGAGTTCTCCGAGTGTCTTGGCAAATATTCTTCCCTGAACTATATACCAATGACTATATTGTAAAGTCCTGTCCCCTCAGTACAGATTCACATGAGGCATGTAGTGAAGTCAAGGTCACTCTGGACCTGCACCTTTATTTCACGGCTCTGGAATGCTGCACTTGCCTGAGACCTGTCCTTACATACCTGTCTCTTGCAAGTGCACCCCTGGTGGTAAGGTATGCTGGTGGTTACAGGTCATATCTTATTACAGTCATGTTAGGATACAGTTATATATAATAATGTAAGATACATGACATCACCCTCCCCCAAGGTCTTATTGTCTTTATAGGTTCAGTCTCTCAGGTGGTCTACGCTCTCGCGTTGAGCGTCTGAGTTGTGGTTCAGTTGTTTGCGTTGGTGTCTTTTTTTTTGGGTGTAGTTGCTGGTATCTCACCTGGGCTGTCTGTTTCGATTGGTGTGATTGTTGTTGACTCGCCTGGGCTGTCTGTTGGGGTTGCCCTTTCCTCAGGTTGTTCCCTCTGTCTGTCCACCAGGTGTGGTGCGAGTTCCACATTGTAGTCTGCCTCTGGTTCCGCAGTGTTGTTGGTAAATCTGCTTTTGACTTGGTCTACATGCCTCCGGCAGGTTTTGCCATTGTCCATTTGTACTACCAGTAGCCTGTTTCCTTCCTTGCCCGTTACTGTCCCTGCAAGCCATTTGGGACCCCTGCCATAGTTTAGTACAAACACTTTGTCCCCTATCTCATTCCATCTCCCCCTCGAATTTCTGTCATGGTACTCAGTCAGCTTACGGCGCTTTGCCTCAACGATTTCGTGCATGTCTGGGAGGATTAATGAGAGCCTTGTTTTTAAAGTCCTTTTCATCAACAGTTGCAGTCAATGAGTGCAGACGAGATCTGTATGCCAGCAGCAGTCGCGACAGGCGACCCTGCAGCGTGGGACCTTGGATTTTAAGCATGCCTTGTTTAATGATTTGCACTGCTCTCTCCGCCTGGCCATTGGAGGCCGGCTTGAACGGGGCCGTCTTGACGTGATTTATGCCGTGGTCAATTATAAAATCTTGGAATTCTGCGCTGGTGAAGCACGGACCATTGTCACTGACCAATATGTCAGGGATTCCATGCGTTGCAAACATGGTTGCGAGGCTCTCCACAGTGGTGGAGGTTGTGATCGAGTTTAAAATGGTGCATTCGATCCACTTTGAAAATGCATCTACAACTACGAGGAACATTTTGCCCATGAATGGGCCCGCATAATCTACATGCACCCGCGACCACGGTTTGGTAGGCCAGGGCCAGGGGCTCATGGGAGCCTCCCTGGGGGCATTGCTGAGTTGGGCACAAATGGTGCACCTTCGGACGCAGAGCTCCAAATCCGCGTCAATACCAGGCCACCAGACGTAGGATCTGGCTATGGCCTTCATGAGAACGATCCCCGGGTGCTTACGGTGGAGCTCCCGGACAAATGACTCTCTGCCTCGCAGAGGCATGACTACTCGGCTGCCCCACATCAGGCAGTCTGCTTGTATTGATAGCGCCTGTGAAAGGGTTTTAATTCCTCAGGGCAGGCATCACGATCCTCTGCCCAGTCACCGGTTAGGACACATCTTTTTACTAAGGATAACGTGGGGTCGCTGGCTGTCCAGGCTCTGATTTGGCGAGCCGTCATGGGCGAACCTGTGGACTTGAAGGCATTCATTGCCATGACTATCTCACAGTCCTGTTCGTCAGACTCTTCCGTGGTCGCCAGGGGTAGCCTGCTGAGCGCGTTGGCACAGTTGTCTGTGCCTGGTCTGTGCCTTATGGTATAGTCGTAGGACGCCAGCATGAGTGCCCACCGTTGAATTCGCGCCGAGGCGTTGGCGTTTATTGCCTTGCTCTCGGATAGGAGGGACGTGAGGGACTTGTGGTCAGTTTCTAACGCAAACTTGTCCCCGAAAAGGTATTGGTGCATCTTTTTGACACCGTACACGCACGCGAGCGCCTCCTTCTCTACCATTCCATACCCGCGCTCCACCCGCGAAAGTGACCTGGAGGCATAAGCTATGGGTTGTAATTTGCCCGCACTATTGACATGTTGCAAAACGCACCCGACCCCGTACGCTGACGCATCGCATGTGAGAACTAGCTTTTTACCTGGATCAAAGAAAGTCAAAATACTGTTGGAACACAGAAGGCTGCGTGCCTTATTGAAGGCGCATTCCTGGGCGTCTCCCCAAAACCAATCGCACCCCTTCCTGAGTAGCACGTGGAGAGACTCCAGCGGCGTGCTTAAGTTCTGCATAAAGTTCCCAAAGTAATTGAGTAGCCCGAGAAAGGCGTGCAGTTCTGAGAGATTCCGGGGCCTGGGTGCCAGGCGAATGGCTTCTGTTTTGGACTCTGTTGGGCAGATTCCATCAGCGGCAATCCTTCTGCCCAAAAATTCAACCTCGGGTGCGAGAAACAAGCACTTGGATTTCTTGACTCGTAGGCCTACCCGATCCAACCGCCTTAGTACTTCCTCCAAATTACGGAGATGGGAGTCGGTGTCCCTGCCCGTGATAAGTATGTCGTCTTGAAATACAACTGTTCCCGGGATGGACTTGAGCAGACTCTCCATGTTGCGCTAGAATATGGCAGCTGCCGAACTGATGCCGAATGGGCATCGATTGTACATGAAAAGGCCTCGATGTGTGTTGATGATGGTGAGTAGCTTGGATTCCTCGGTCAATTCTTGCGTCATATACGCAGATGTGAGGTCTAGTTTTGAGAAAAGTTTACCTCCAGCCAATGTGGCAAATAAGTCCTCCGTTCTGGGCAGCGGGTATTGGTCCTGTAGGGAGACTCTGTTTATGGTAGATTTGTAGTCCCCACAGATTCATACGGATCCATCAGGCTTCATGACTGGGACGATGGGACTTGCCGAGTCACTAAATTCCACAGGTGATATAATGCCTTCCCGCAGAAGCCTGTCTAGTTCGTGTTCAATCTTCTCCCTCATCACATAGGGTACAGCTCTGGCCTTGTGATGGACCGGTCTAGCATCCTGTGTGATGTAGATTTTGACTTTGGCCCCTTTGAAAGTGCCCACAGTTCGAGCAGTCAGTCGAGGAGGCGGGAGCTCGGAGCAGCGCCAGTCCGGGGTCGGCGAGAGGCCTATAAAGGCCAGCGGGAGTCGAGCAGTTCGAGCAGTCAGTCGAGGAGGCGGGAGCTCGGAGCAGCGCGAGTCCGGGGTCGGCGAGAGGCGTACCGGTGCAGCTACAGGGAGAAGGCAAAGAAACAAAGGTGACGTCACAGCCTAGGGGGTAAGTGATTGGCTGGTGATTGGTGAGTAGTTTTTCTTTTTCTTCTTATATTAGTCAGTAACTTTTAACATTGTTGTTGCCAATTTAAGTGTATCTAAGGGTTAAGTCATGGCAGGAGAGCTCGGTCGGGTGTTATGCTCCTCCTATACCATGTGGGAACTTAGGGACACTTCCGGTGTCCCTGACGACTACGTGTGTGGGAAGTGTATCCGCCTCCAGCTCCTGACGGACCGCGTTGCGGAGTTGGAGCTGAGGGTGGATTCACTCTGGAGCATCCACGATGCTGAGAATGACGTGAGTATCACGTGTAGTGAGTTGGTCTTACCGCAGGGAAAGGGTCCACAGCCAGCTAGGGAATGGAAGACCAGCAGGAAGAGTAGTGCAAGGAAGGTAGTGCAGGGGTCCCCTGTGGTCATCCCCCTGCAAAACAGATACACTGTTTTGAGTACTGTTGAGGGGGATGACTCATCAGGGGAGGGCAGCAGCAGCCAAGTTCATGGCACCGTGGCTGGCTCTGCTGCACAGGAGGGCAAGAAAAAGAGTGGGACAGCAATAGTGATAGGGGATTCAATGGTGAGGGGAATAGATAGGCGTTTCTGCGGCCGCGACCGAGACTCCAGGATGGTATGTTGCCTCCCTGGTGCAAGGGTCAAGGATGTCTCGGAGCGGGTGCAGGACATTCTAAAAAGGGAGGGAGAACAGCCAGTTGTCATGGTGCACATTGGTACCAACGACATAGGTAAAAAAAGGGATGAGGTCCTACGAAACGAATTTAAGGAGCTAGGAGCTAAATTAAAAAGTAGGACCTCAAAAGTAGTAATCTCGGGATTGCTACCAGTGCCACGTGATAGTCAGAGTAGGAATCGCAGGATAGCGCAGATGAATACGTGGCTTGAACAGTGGTGCAGCAGGGAGGGATTCAAATTCCTGGGGCATTGGGATCGGTTCTGGGGGAGGTGGGACCAGTACAAACCGGACGGTCTGCACCTGGGCAGGACCGGAACCAATGTCCTAGGGGGAGTGTTTGCTAGTGCTGTTGGGGAGGATTTAAACTAATATGGCAGGGGGATGGGAACCAATGCAGGGAGACAGAGGGAAACAAAAAGGAGGCAAAAGCAAAAGACAGAAAGGAAATGAGGAAAAGTGGAGGGCGGAGAAACCCAAGGCAAAGAACAAAAAGGGCCAATGTACAGCAAAATTCTAAAAGGACAAAGGGTGTTAAAAAAACAAGCCTGAAGGCTTTGTGTCTTAATGCAAGGAGTATCCGCAATAAGGTGGATGAATTAATTGTGCAAATAGATGTTAATAAATATGATGTGATTGGGATTACGGAGACGTGGCTCCAGGATGATCAGGGCTGGGAACTCAACATCCAGGGGTATTCAACATTCAGGAAGGATAGAATAAAAGGAAAAGGAGGTGGGGTAGCATTGTTGGTTAAAGAGGAGATTAATGCAATAGTTAGGAAAGACATTAGCTTGGATGATGTGGAATCTATATGGGTAGAGCTGCAGAACACCAAAGGGCAAAAAACGTTAGTAGGAGTTGTGTACAGACCTCCAAACAGTAATAGGGATGTTGGGGAGGGCATCAAACAGGAAATTAGGGGTGCATGCAATAAAGGTGTAGCAGTTATAATGGGTGACTTTAATATGCACATAGATTGGGCTAGCCAAACTGGAAGCAATACGGTGGAGGAGGATTTCCTGGAGTGCATAAGGGATGGTTTTCTAGACCAATATGTTGAGGAACCAACTAGGGGGGAGGCCATCTTAGACTGGGTGTTGTGTAATGAGAGAGGATTAATTAGCAATCTCATTGTGCGAGGCCCCTTGGGGAAGAGTGACCATAATATGGTGGAATTCTGCATTAGGATGGAGAATGAAACAGTAAATTCAGAGACCATGATCCAGAACTTAAAGAAGGGTAACTTTGAAGGTATGAGGCGTGAATTGGCTAGGATAGATTGGCGAATGATACTTAGGGGGTTGACTGTGGATGGGCAATGGCAGACATTTAGAGACCGCATGGATGAATTACAACAATTGTACATTCCTGTCTGGCGTAAAAATAAAAAAGGGAAGGTGGCTCAACCGTGGCTATCTAGGGAAATCAGGGATAGTATTAAAGCCAAGGAAGTGGCATACAAATTGGCCAGAAATAGCAGTGAACCTGGGGACTGGGAGAAATTTAGAACTCAGCAGAGGAGGACAAAGGGTTTGATTAGGGCAGGGAAAATGGAGTACGAGAAGAAGCTTGCAGGGAACATTAAGGTGGATTGCAAAAGTTTCTATAGATATGTAAAGAGAAAAAGGTTAGTAAAGACAAACGTAGGTCCCCTGCAGTCAGAATCAGGGGAAGTCATAACGGGGAACAAAGAAATGGCAGACCAATTGAACAAGTACTTTGGTTCGGTATTCACTAAGGAGGATACAAACAACCTTCCGGATATAAAAGGGGTCAGAGGGTCTAGTAAGGAGGGGGAACTGAGGGAAATCTTTATTAGTCGGGAAATTGTGTTGGGGAAATTGATGGGATTGAAGGCCGATAAATCCCCAGGGCCTGATGGACTGCATCCCAGAGTACTTAAGGAGGTGGCCTTGGAAATAGCGGATGCATTGACAGTCATTTTCCAACATTCAATTGACTCAGGATCAGTTCCTATGGAGTGGAGGGTAGCCAATGTAACCCCACTTTTTAAAAAATGAGGGAGAGAGAAAACAGGGAATTATAGACCGGTCAGCCTGACCTCAGTAGTGGGTAAAATGATGGAATCAATTATTAAGGATGTCATAGCAGTGCATCTGGAAAATGGTGACATGATAGGTCCAAGTCAGCATGGATTTGTGAAAGGGAAATCATGCTTGACAAATCTTCTGGAATTTTTTGAGGATGTTTCCAGTAAAGTGGACAAAGGAGAACCAGTTGATGTGGTATATTTGGACTTTCAGAAGGCTTTCGACAAGGTCCCACACAAGAGATTAATGTGCAAAGTTAAAGCACATGGGATTGGGGGTAGTGTGCTGACGTGGATTGAGAACTGGTTGTAGGACAGGAAGCAAAGAGTAGGAGTAAACGGGTACTTTTCAGAATGGCAGGCAGTGACTAGTGGGGTGCCGCAAGGTTCTGTGCTGGGGCCCCAGCTGTTTACATTGTACATTAATGATTTAGACGAGGGGATTAAATGCAGTATCTCCAAATTTGCGGATGACACTAAGTTGGATGACAGTGTGAGCTGCGAGGAGGATGCTATTAGGCTGCAGAGTGACTTGGATAGGTTAGGTGAGTGGGCAAATGCATGGCAGATGAAGTATAATGTGGATAAATGTGAGGTTATCCACTTTGGTGGTAAAAACAGAGAGACAGACTATTATCTGAATGGTGACAGATTAGGAAAAGGGAAGGTGCAACGAGACCTGGGTGTCATGGTACATCAGTCATTGAAGGTTAGCATGCAGGTACAGCAGGCGGTTAAGAAAGCAAATGGTATGTTGGCCTTCATAGCGAGGGGATTTGAATACAGGGGCAGGGAGGTGTTGCTACAGTTGTACAGGGCCTTGGTGAGGCCACACCTGGAGTATTGTGTACAGTTTTGGTCTCCTAACTTGAGGAAGGACATTCTTGCTATTGAAGGAGTGCAGCGAAGATTCACCAGACTGATTCCCGGGATGGCGGGACTGACCTATCAAGAAAGACTGGATCAACTGGGCTTGTATTCACTGGAGTTCAGAAGAATGAGAGGGGACCTCATAGAAACGTTTAAAATTCTGACGGGTTTAGACAGGTTAGATGCAGGAAGAATGTTCCCAATGTTGGGGAAGTCCAGAACCAGGGGTCACAGTCTGAGGATAAGGGGTAAGCCATTTAGGACCGAGATGAGGAGAAACTTCTTCACCCAGAGAGTGGTGGACCTGTGGAATTCTCTACCAAAGAAAGTAGTTGAGGCCAATTCACTAAATATATTCAAAAGGGAGTTAGATGAAGTCCTTACTACTCGGGGGATCAAGGGTTATGGTGAGAAAGCAGGAAGGGGGTACTGAAGTTTCATGTTCAGCCATGAACTCATTGAATGGCGGTGCAGGCTAGAAGGGCTGAATGGTCTGCTCCTGCACCTATTTTCTATGTTTCTATGTTTCACACCTGGCTGAAAGAGATGTTCAAATTGCTTTATAACTGTTGAGCAGGAGGTCCGTTCCTCTAATGACATGGCATGGACATCATCCCATTTCCAGTTTAGTTTTGCCAGCCAGCTTCTCCTCAGCAGTGCTGGGGAGTCTCCGGGGACAATCCACAGGGGAAGTCGGTTCACTGTCCCTTTGTGTGTGACAGAGAGCATGGCGTTGCCGAGGACTGGTACGATTTCTTTGGTATAGGTCCTTAGTTTGGTGTCGACCATTGTGAGTTTTGGTCTGTCTCTTTTATGTGGCCACAGTTGTTCAAATTGTTGAGCGCCCATGAGAGATTGACTCGCTCCCGTATCCAGCTCCATGTTGACAGGTATCCCGTTGAGTAGGACCCTCATCATTATAGGAGGCGTCCTGTTGTCGGAGCAGCGGCCATTGATTGTGTTGACCTGCTGTACATCGGTGTCCCGGGTACTGTCCCCACCGTCTTCTGGTCCGCTTTCCGACCCATCCGATTCGTATACCAGCTGAGCTGCCGTTTATTTGCACATGCGGGCCAAATGCCCTGTATATTCACAGTTCCTGCAAACAGCCTGCTGAAATCGACATCCCCTTGACGAGTGCCCACCCCTACACCTCCAGCACAGACCGGTTCCATTGTTCAAAGTGTTCCCAACGAATGAGCCACGTCTGGCTGATCTCTCTTGAGCTTCTCTCAGTTTGTAGTTGATTGCTCGCATTGTGGCTTGATGAGGTGTGAACGGCCGTTCCTGTGGCCCTTGATGGCTTCTGGCGCCACTGCCTGCTGTCGAGAGCCTGTTCTCCCGGTTTTGTTTGTGTGTGGGGGTAGCAGCTTCTTTAGTGCTGTGAACTTCTTGTTCCGATATTTCGTTAGTTGTCGTACCTGCATTGTAAATCAACCTCGTTTCTTCTTCCCCTACCAAGAATATCTGTGCAATCAGTGCTGCTGCCTCTAAGGTCAGGTTCTTGGTCTCTATGAGCTTTCGGAATATGCCTGCGTGGCATATTCCTTCAATGAAAATGTCTCTCAGCATTTCTCTCCTCAGTTCATCGGAGAACTCACATAAACTAGCCAACCTCCGAAGTTCCGCCACGAAGTCGGGTATGCTCTGGCCCAAACAGCGTCTGTAGTTGTAGAACCTGTGTCTGGCTATGTGTCGGCTGTTCGCTGGCTTCAGGTGGTCTCTTACCAATGTGCTCAATTCTTCAAACGACTTGCTTGCTGATTTCTCAGGTGCCAGCAGATCCTTCATTAAAGCGTATGTTTTCGAGCCACAGCTGGTCAAGAGATGGGCTCTTCTCTTGTCTGCCTTATCGTCGCCTAACCAGTCTTTGGTTACAAAGCTTTGCTGGAGCCTTTCTATAAAGTCCTCCCAATTGTCTCCCGCATTGTACTTTTCATCTGATCCGTTGTTCGCCATTCTGTGGATTCTGTAATCCCGTAACTCGTCGCCACTGTAAAGTCCTGTCCCCTCAGTACAGATTCACACGAGGCATGTAGTGAAGTCAAGGTCACTCTGGACCTGCACCTTTATTTCACAGCTCTGGAATGCTGCACTTGCCTGAGACCTGTCCTTATATACCTGTCTCTTGCAACTGCACCCCTGATGGTAAGATATGCTGGTGATTACAGGTCATATATTATTACAGTCATGTATAGCATGTTAGAATACAGTTATATATAATAATGTAAGATACATGACATATATTACAAAGTAATTCACTATGTAAGGAGCTTTGGGACATCCTGAGATGTGATGAGGGGCTATATAAAGACTAGTAATTGCTATCAATTGTGACTGCACATTCTTTTGAGGGGGAAAAAAATAAAGTTTTCATATGCTTTATCGTGTTTTGGAAATATTGCATGTGAAGTACTTGATAACTTGGCAGATGGGCTCTTGATTTGTTATCTCGTCTGAATGGTAGCAGTATTCCCTTTGTGTTGCACTGCATTGTCCGTCTAGATATTGTGCTACAATCTTGGAATGGGATTTGATTACAGAACTTTCTTACAGAGGTGAGCGTGCTACCAACTGAAATGACACTTGACATGATGGATCATTTAATCATGGAGTATGTGACCGAGTTGTGAACTGGCAGCTGCTGTCCCAATAACTACCTAGTTGAAAACATCTTTACGATCAATAAATTTGGCTTGATTGATAAGCTTTAGTGGTGTGCCTGGTTAAAATTGTCTGTGCATGAAGTTTAATTAATTTTCATGAGGCAGATGTGGGAATCTTGACATAATTTCTGCCTTTTCCCTCACCGTGCCATAGCCGAAGTCCGTGCTGCAAAGGAAGTGTGGTCAGTCAGATAAAACCAGTAGGACTGCGTATTTAGCAACATTCAGAAATCTGGTAACATCCTGAACATGTACTTTTGATACCTGATCATCTATTTGGCAACTGTTGCTTCGTCAGTCCTGATATCCAACTTTTTTTATTTTTAATTCTTGGCTCCCCCCTGAAAGTGCTGACTTCTGCTGAAATACAGTTCTACACATAGTGGCAGCTTTCGGGCATGTCGCCCTAATGGTCATTCCTTGTGTGAACCTAGATGGGGACTTTGCTAGAGCCTCATGCTCCATGGTCAAATGGCCTCCCAGCATCCAGTCTAGATTGCAATCTGGCATAGGAACCTTGGCTGGTGTTGTGTTCTCCTTTTTCTTCAGTCAATTGTGGCACCCCAATTGCTGCCCCAGTCATGACTGTTGGTCCTTCTGGGAGGTGCCTTTATCCACTTGACCCATCAGAAGAGTAAGTAGCCTCTTTAAATGCACCATTTTTGTCTTTGCTGTTTTAAAGGTGCCTCAAAGGGAGCTGTGGACATGCTGACAAAAGTGATGGCCCTTGAGCTGGGACCACACAAGGTAAGCATTGAAATATACAAACAGCTGACTGACACCATTGGCTTCCATTCCTCCTAAAGGTACATTGATGTCCACCCAACTAGAATAGTGTAACCGCATCGACCTCCAGTGTGAGCTTTATTGGTCAGCTTGATTTGGAGCCTGTCTCTCCATAGTGTAGCAATTCAGATGTTTGTTTCGCATGATGGAGAGTAGGGAGGTGTCAGCATTCAACAGAAATCCCCCAGTATTGGGGAAAATATGACGGGGAAAAAATATGTCAGTAAATGCGGGCAGCAGAGAAGTTGGGCTCCACAGGCAGTGCTGGAATAACCTGCTTACTGCAAATCTGCTTACCTCCCTCCTGTCTCCACTGGTATTCAAGCAACATTTGTAGGACATTTCATCTAGATACAGGGAAAAGAACAAATATAAGGGATGTAAAGGCTGACTGATTTACAGCAGCTGCACATTTTGTTTTCTTCCAACTACCATGTATTTCTCTCTCTATCTCTCTCCACTTGTTAAACCACCACAGAATATAAATGGTCAGCTCAATCAATAGAGAGAAACTTTGGATACTTGCCACTGCTTTCTAACAGCAAGTGTTCAGTGTTGAGTTCCAGTCTACTGCATTCGACATAGTATGACTAATAATTTGTCAATGAGTAGTATTCTATTACAGTAGATTCACTACTATGTGGAATCGGCATGTTAAAATACCGCTCTTTAAATGGCTGCATGGGTGAGGTACCGCAATGCATGGAAAGTGTCAACAGGGTAGTGTATGACAACAGGTGTTTAAATATGAAAATAAAACAAATTGCTTAATTCATTAAAAAAAAATCTTCTTGAAGTTCAATGAAAAGACTTCCATAAAACAGCAATGTACGTATTTTTATTACTTAAGAACTGCACCCACAACAAAAATGCTACACTCTCACCCCCGGGAGTACTGTTCTTTGTTTTTAAGAAAGTAGAGAGCTGGGTTTTCAGATGCTATCTTGAAATTGGGAGAACTCCAGGAAGCCAGAGTTCTTTATTCTTGATTTAAGAAGATGACTAGAGAACCTGTTTTCCCTGTATGTTGATTAATTCCTCTTCCGGATCCATTTCTGGCTAATATTGAGATTGACTGGTACAAAGAAGAATATAGGTTGATCAAATGTTCAACCAAACACAATGCTTCACGTGCCTCTGACTATGGAAATGGCAGCTGTAGAATTTAACGTCCACGGTTGAATATTGTAGGTTATCAAGTTAGTCTGATATTCTATAATAACAATGCATTACATTAAATCTCAATTCTTGGAGTTTTAAATTGAAACCTCTTGCTGTTTAATTAGGGTAGAGCCCATGGTAGGGCAAATTCAAAATGTCAGCCAGAGGTGGCACTTCAGTAACCACGATGGGATTGGGAGCTGAGCAATATGAGTGAACTGTTGGTGCTCCAAGACTGCTCAATGCTTTCTGTTAAGATGATGCTATTCAACCATGACCGTTGCTTTTGGATATGTAAGTCAGTATTCCATTTCTCCACTAGAGGGTGCTCAACAGCATTTCCTCGAATTAGGAAAGGGCATTCTTGATTTTTATTTTTTGGAATTGATTTTTTAAAATAAATGTTGTGGAGAATTACCTGTGTATAATTATTCAGATTCAATTGATTTTTTACAACTGGCTGAATTGATTGAAGAGGATGTGTAGAATAATGTGACTGAATCTTACAGATGTGGCTTGAAACTTCTCTTGCTTTGCCCCGGGACAGTCCAGCTCCTCTACCTGCACTGACTTTCAGTGCAGACAGGTTTCTGGAGTTCAAAGATTGACGATCCAGAATTATTTTGACTTTGCCTTTTGAAGCAGCTTCTAAGTTACAGGAGAACCATCCCAGTAACTTGGATTTTTTGTTGTTGTTTTATGGTGACTGACATATGAGGAAAGACTGGATCGACTCGGCTTATATTCACTGGGATTTAGAAGAATGAGAGGGGATCTCATAGAAACATATAAAATTCTGATGGGATCGGACAGGTTAGAGACAGGAAGAATGTTCCCGATGTTGGGGAAGTCCAGAACCAGGGGTCACAGTCTAACGATAAGGGGTAAGCCATTTAAGACCGAGATGAGGAGAAACTTCTTCACTCAGAGAGTTGTGAACCTGTGGAATTTTCTACCACAGAAAGTTGTTGAGGCCAGTTCGTTAGATATATTCAAAAGGGAGTTAGATGTGGCCCTTACGGCTAAAGAGATCAAAGAGTATGGAGAGAAAGCAGGAATGGGGTACTGAAGTTGTATGATCAGCCATGATCATATGGAATGGTGGTGCAGGCTCAAAGGGCCAAATGGCCTACTCTTGCACCTACTTTCTATGTTTCTATGTTTTGCTTTGGCACAGATCCGAGTGAATGCTGTGAACCCCACCGTGGTGATGACTGCAATGGGTCGGATTGGGTGGAGTGACCCAGGAAAAGCTGCAGGAATGTTGTCACGCATCCCACTGGGCAGGTTTGCAGGTGAGTGATAAGTACAGATTTGTTTGTGATTTCTCTCAATACTGGGAAAGCCCACTTTTTTTATTAATTGGCTGTGTTCACTGACCTGATGTTGTCTTGTCCATAACTGTCATAGAGAATAGCATCAGGATCTAATCTAGTGTTTAAAATATATATATTTTTATGCCCTTTTAGGTATTTATTACTGATTTTTGTGTTAGCATCTGCCCCACCTTATTTCTTCATTCGATATGAAAACCAGCAGGGCTGTATTTATATAAATAAAAACACAACACTGACTTGTGTATCTAGTACAAGGGATTGAAATTGGAATTTGTTTGCTGAAGTGAGAGCAAGCGACACAGAAGCCTAATGGCAGTTAAACCGATTTTAATCACCAATAAACACTACAGAAAACTGGCAGGGGGCATTTTAAATTGCCCCTCCCATCTGCACCAAAATAAAAAATAATCATTCAATTGTAAGAGCACCATTGCTTTTGGAGGGGTCCCTTCACCAGATCTCCTCATATCATAGGCAGTCCCTCGGAGTCGAGGATGACTTGCTTCCACACTAGAAATGAGTTCTCGGGTGATTGAAGAGTTCAGTGCAGGACCTACGGTCTCTTGTCACAGGTGGGGCAGAGGGTGGTTGAAGGAACAGGTGGATGGGGGGCCTGGGTTGCCACGAGCTCCTTCCGCTGTCGACGCTTGGCTTCAGCTTGCTCTTAGCGAGGAGACTCGAGGTGTTCAGTACCTCCCCGGATGCTTTTCCGCCACATTGGGTGGTCTTGGGTCAGGGATTCCCAGGTGTCGGTGGGGATGTTAGATTTTTTCAAGAAGGCTTTGAGGGTGTCCTTGAAGCATTTCCTCTGTCCACCTAGGGCTCACTTGCCGTGTTGGAGCTCCGAGTAGAGTGCTTGTTTTGGGAGTCTCGTGTCAGGCATGCGGACGATGTGGCCCGTCCAGCGGAGCTGATCGAGCGTGGTCAGTGCTTCGATGCTGGGGAGATTGGCTTGATCGAGAACACTGGATTTGCAGGATCTTGCGAAGGCCGCATTGGTGGTACTTCTCCAGTGTTTTGAGGTGCTGCTGTACATAGTCCATGTCTCTGAGCCATATAGGAGGGCGGGTATCACCACTGCTCTGTAGACCATGAGCTTGATGCTGGGTTTTAGATCCTGGTCTTCAAACACTTTCTTCCTCAGACTGCACTGGCACTCTGAAGGTTGGACCTCGTCGTCGCTGTCTGCCCTTGTTGACAGGAGGCTTCAGAGGTATGGAAAATGGTCCACGCTGTCCAAGGCCTCGTCGTGGATTTTGATAACCGGGGGGGGGGGGGGGGGGGGGGCAGTGCTATGCAGCGGGGACAGGTTGGTAGAGGACCTTTGTCTTACGGTTCTTTAGTGTAAGGCCCACGCCTCGGTGAAGGTGTTGACTATGACTTGGAGTTCGGCCTGCGAGTGTGCGCAGACGCAGGTGTCGTCTGCGTACTGTAGTTCGATGGCGGAGGATGGGACGACCTTGGGTCTGGCCTGGAGGCGGCGGAGGTTGAACAGATTTCCGTTTGTCCTGTAATTTATCTCCACTCCAGCGGGGAGCTTGCTGACAGTGAGATGGAGCATTGCAGCAAGAAAGATCGAGAAGAGTGTTGGTGTGATGACATAGCCTTGCTTGACCCCGGTTCAAACCTGGAATTGGTCTGTGGTGGATCCGTAGGTCAGGATCCTGGCTTGCATGTCATCGTGGAGCAGCCAAATCTGAGGAGGAGGCTCTATAATCCCTCACAGCTGACCGTGTCGAAGGCCTTTATGAGGTCGAAGAAGGCCATGTGCTGTTCTCTGCATTTCTCTTGAATCTGCCGTGCGGTGAAGATCATGTCTATTGTGCCCCTTAGTGGGCGGAATCCACATCGCGACTCTGGGAGGAGTGCTTCAGCCACAGAAAGATGGCGATTCAGGAGGATTCTTGCGATGACTTTCCCGGTGGTCAACAGCAGAGAGAGTTCTCTGTAGTTACTGCAGTCAGACTTGTCACCTTTTTTGAAGATGGTCATGATTACAGCGTCTCTGAGATCTCCTGGCACAATCTCCTCCTTCCAGATAAGGCAGATGAGGTCATGGATCCACGCCAGTAGTGCTTCTCCGCCATATTTTAGTGCTTCGGCGGGGATTCCATCTGCTCCTGATTACTTGTTGTTCTTCAGTTGTCGAATAGCCTTATCCACCTTGTGCTGGGCTGGGGTTGTGCTAAGATGGTGGCAGGTGGCATGCTGTGGGATGGAGTCGAGGACACTCATGTCGAAGGCAGAGTCTCGGTTGAGGAGATCCTTCCAGTGAGCACTGACTGCCTCTCTGTCCTTGATGAGCACCTCTCCGTTCTTGGCCAGTAGTGGGCTAGGGCCTTCGGTGCTTGGGCCGTAACACGTCTTGATTATGCTGAAGAATCCTCGCACGTCGTGGTTGTCGGCTAGCTGCTGGATTTCTTGAGCTTTCTCCACCCACCATCTGTTCTTTAGGTCGCGGGTTTTCTGTTGGACCTCGGCCTTCAGACGCCTGTAGAGCTGCTTTCTTGCCCTTGAGTTGTGTTGCTTCTTCAAGTCCAAGAATGCCTTGCGCTTGCGGCGTATTCGTTCCTGGATCTCCTGGTCATTCTCGTCGGACCAGTCTTGGTGTTTCCTGGTCGAGTGACCGAGCGTCTCTTCGCAGGTGCTGATTATGGAGGCCTTGAGTGCAGACCAGACGCTGTGGAACTCTGCATCTCTGGGTCACTGGGAGTTGTCAGGTTGGTAGCGAGGCATTGGCTGAATAGGGCTTTCTTAACAGGATCTTTGAGTGCACCAGCATTGATTTTCCTGCGACATTGTTTATGTTACCGTCACTGTTTTGGGGCAATGTTGATGGTGACGACAGGGCAAATTAAGCAATGGTCCGTCCAGCAGTCGTCAGCTCCTGTCATGGCGTGAGTGATGTGCAAGTCCTTGCAGTCTCTCGCTCAGACGATGACGTAGTCTAGCAGATGCCGGTGCTTGTAGCAAGGGTGTTGCCATGAAGCTTTATATTTGTCCTTCTGACGGAACAGGGTATTGATTATGACGAGGCCGTGTTCTAAGCATTTTATCAGGAGGAGGGTGCCATTGGAGTTGGCTTTTCCTACCCCCTCTCTGCTGATCACACCTCCCCAGAGGTCAGTGTCCTTTTTTCCAACACTGGCGTTGAAGTCGCCAAGGAAGATCAGCTTGTCGCTCATTGGGACTCAGGACAGGGATTGTTCGAGGCTGGAGTAAAATTCCTCTTGGTCTCGCCTGTAGCTTCCAGTGTTGGGGTGTATGCGCTGAAGACCGTCGCGCACCGGTTCCGGGCTAGGATGAGCCGAAGAGTCATGGGGCATTCGTTTATCCTGCAAGGGGAGTCTCTGCGATGGCCCACTAGCTCAATTTTACAGCAAAACCAACTCCATGGAGGCGGCATTCTGCTTCTGGTTTGCCTTTCCAGAAGAAGGTGTAGCCACCACCTTGTTCTTTGAACTGGCCTTCCCCTGCCCGCCGCGTCTCGCTTAGGGCGGCGATGTCAATGTCGAAGCGCCTGAGTTCCTGGGCAATGATAGTGGTGCGGCGTTCCGGTCTGTTGCTGTTAGGGTTGTCCATGAGGGTCCTGATGTTCCAGGTCCCGAACTTCATCTTAAAGTATGGAAGTTGCCTATGCGTGAATTCTTTTAACGTGGGGTGGCCGTTGCACACCAGCTATCACACGGGCTTGACCGAGCAAGGTCTTGGTCCAGTGGCAAGTGGGTCCAAGACGACTGGAGACCAAGCTCTGCTGTATGGGCCTAGTTCACACACATACACATACTCCTACAGTCCTCCTGCTGATCCCGCTGAGAACCAGGAGTAGTGGGCAAGAGAATAAAAATCACAATCTTATAATGCGTAAAACTAAAAGGGCTACCCCATTACTGAATGAAGTTTTAGTTTTTGTGTATTATGTATTGTATAGAATTTGTTTTTGCAGGAGAATGTTTGTAAAGTTTCAGCACTAGAGCTAGTTCCTAAACAAACTCCAGCTTGTCTGGGGGCAGTATCAGGTGGGTACCTGGGCCTTTGCCCTTTTGTGCTCTGCCACTCTAGTGTACAATTGCATAAGTTGAATTGCTTTCCCCGCTGAACATGTGCCAGATCTCAGCCCAGCACCTGCTCCTCCTGCCCCATCTTCAATGTTCTGGGGACATCTGTCACCATTTTGTATTTTGCCATTCCACAACACCACTGCTGACCAGATTCATTTAGATACTAACTACAATTGTTCTGGATTATTGGGTACATAGTTATTTGTTTTTGTCTTTTGTTTTGTAGAGGTAGAGGATGTGGTGAATACGATAATCTTCCTCCTCAGTGACAAAAGTGCGATGCTAACTGGAGTGACTCTTCCCGTGGATGGAGGATTCCTTGCTTCATGAGCTAGTTTATTGGTAAACAGGGGCTCATAAATGGGAATCCTGTTCAGGCCATTAAAATAAAATAGTTTTGATGTTGTCCTAGATGAGTAAAACACACAGACTGCATATATTCTAGCCAGCATCTGCTGCTTCACTGTTCTTGGGAAGTTTGTCAATGTGGCTGGGGTTGTTGAATTTCCTAATGATTTTGTTCCTATCGTGTGGCATGTGTTGAAGTGGAAAGTCCCAGCCTCTTGTCTTCTTGTAAAACACTTTGAGCCGTCTGGTGGTCATGAAAGGCACTATATAAATGCAAGCCTTTCTTTCTCTTTCTTTCTTCCTGCAGCAGGACAGACATAGACCTAATTCTAATCGTGGGCCCCATTCCCTATTCTGCTAAAAGAGAGTGTTAATAATGGCTTGTCCTGTAAAAGTTGTTTTATTAAAAATCTTAGTTTAGACTATCTCACCAGGAAAGTTTCACTTTATTAGCCACTGTGTTACATAACATAGAAATTAGGTGCAGGAGCAGGCAATTCGGCCCTTCGAGCTTGCACCGCCATTCAATAGGATCATGGCTGATCATTCAACCTCAGTACCCCTCTCCTGCTTTCTCTCCATACGCCTTGATCCCTTTGGCCGTAAGGGCCATATCTAACTCCCTTTTGAATGTATCTAATGAACTGGCCTCAACAACTTTCTGTGGTAGAGAATTCCACAGGTGAACCACTCCCTGAGTGAAGAAGTTTCTCCTCATCTCGGTCCTAAATGGCTTACTCCTTATTCTCAGACTGTGACCCCTGGTTCTGGAACTCCCCAGCAACGGGAACATTCTTCCTGCCTCTAACCTGTCCAAACATTTAAAGATCACATGGATGAACTTCAACAATTGTACATCCCTGTCTGGAGTAAAAAAATAAAACGGGGAAGGTGGCTCAACCGTGGCTAACAAGGGAAATTAAGGATAGTGTTCAATCCAAGGAAGAGGCATATAAATTGGCCAGAAAAAGCAGCAAACCTGAGGACTGGAAGAAACTTAGAATTCAGCAGAGGAGGACAAAGGGTTTAATTAGAAGGGGAAAAATAGAGTATGAGAGGAAGTTTGCTGGGAACATAAAAACTGACTGCAAAAGCTTCTATAGATATGTGAAGAGAAAAAGATTAGTGAAGACAAACATAGGTCCCTTGCAGTCAGATTCAAGTGAATTTATAATGGGGAACAAAGAAATGGCAGACCAGTTGAACAAATACTTGGGTTCTGTCTTCACGAAGGAAGACTCAAATAACCTTCTGGAAGTACAAGGGGACCGAGGGTTTAGTGAGAAGGAGGAACTGAAGGATATCCTTATTCGGCGGGAAATTGTGTTCGCGAAATTGATGGGATTGAAGGCCGATAAATCCCTGGGGCCTGATCGTCTGCATCCCAGAGTAATTAAGGAAGTGGCCCTAGAAATAGTGGATGCATTGGTGATCATTTTCCAACAGTCTATCGACTCTGGATCAGTTCCTATGGACTGGACAGTAGTTAATGTAACACCACTTTTTAAAAAAGGAGGGTGACAGAAAACGGATAAATATAGACCAGTTAGCCTGACATCAGTAGTGGGGAAAATATTGGAATCAATTATTAAAGATGAAATAATAGCGCATTTGGAAAGCAGGAAGCAGGGACAGGATCGGTCCAAGTCAGATTTATGAAAGGGAAAACATGCTTGGCAAATCTTTGGGAATTTTTTCAGGATATAACTAGTAGAGTGGACAAGGGAGAATCAGTGGATGTGGTGTATTTGGACTTTCAAAAGTCTTTTGACAAGGTTCCACACAAGAGATTGGTGTGCAAAATTAAAGCACATGGTATTGGGGGTAATGTACTGGCGTGGATAGAGAACTGGTTGGCAGACAGGAAGCAGAGAGTCGGGATAAACGGGTCCTTTTCAGAATGGCAGGCAGTGGCTAGTGCAGTGCCGCAGGGCTCAGTGCTGGGACCCCAGCTATTTACAATATACATTAATGATTTGGATGAAGGAATTGGGTGTAATATCTCCAAATTTGCAGATGACACTAAACTGGGTGGCGGTGTGAGCTGTGAGGAGGATGCTAAGAGGCTGCAGAGTGACTTGGACAGGTTAGGTGAATGGGCAAATGCATGGCAAATGCAGTATAATGTGGATAACTTTGGGGGCAAAAACACGAAGGCAGAATATTATCTGAATGGCGGCAGATTAGGAAAAGAGGAGGTGCAACAAGACCTGGGTGTCATGGTACATCAGTCAGTGAAAGTTGGCATGCAGGTACAGCAGGTGGTGAAGAAGGCAAATGAAATGTTGGCCTTCATAGCTAGGGGATTTGAGTATAGGAGCAGGGAGGTCTTACTGCAGTTGTACAGAGCCTTGATGAGGCCTCACCTGGAATATTGTGTTCAGTTTTGGTCTCCTAATCTGAGGAAGGACGTTCTTGCTATTGAGGGAGTGCAGCGAAGGTTCACCAGACTGATTCCCGGGATGGCAGGACTGACATATGAGGAGAGACTGGATCGACTGGGCCTGTATTCACTGGAGTTTAGAAGGATGAGAGGGGAAACATATAAAATTCTAACGGAACTGGATAGGTTAGATGAAGGAAGAATGTTCCCGATGTTGGGGAAGTCCAGAACCAGGGGACCCAGTCTAAGGATAAGGGGTAGGCCATTTAGGACTGAGATGAGGAGAAACTTCTTCACTCAGAGAGTTGTAAACGTGTGGAATTCCCTACCGCAGTGAGTTGTTGCTATCAGTTCATTGGATATATTTAAGAGGGAGTTCGATATGGCCCTTACGGCTAAAGGGATCAAGGGGTATGGAGAGAAAGCAGGAAAGAGGTACTGAGGTGGATGATCAGCCATGATCTTATTGAATGGTGGTGCAGGCTCGAAGGGCCGAATGGCCTACTCCTGCACCTATTTTCTATGTTTCTATCCCGCCAGAATTTTATATGTTTCTATGAGATCCCCTCTCATTCTTCTAAACTCCAGTGGATACAAGCCCAGTTGATCCAGTCTCTCCTTATATGTCAGTCCTGCCATCCCGGGAATCAGTCTGGTGAACCTGCGCTGTACTGCCTCAATAGCACGAACATCCTTCCTCAGATTAGGAGACCAAAACTGAACCCAATATTCGCAGTGTGGCCTCACCAAGGCTCTGTACAACTGCAGTAAGACCTCCCTGCTCCTCTACTCAAATCCTCTAGCTATGAAGGCCAACATGCCATTTGCCTTCTTCACCGCCTGCTGTACCTGCATGCCAACCTTCAATGACTGATGTACCATGACACCCAGGTCTCGTTGCATCTCCCCTTTTCCTAATCTGTCACCATTCAGATAATATTCTGTCTTCCTGTTTTTGCCACCAAAGTGGATAACCTCACATTTATCCACATTATACTGCATCTGTCATGCATTTGCCCACTCACCTAACCTGTCCAAGTCACCCCGCAACTAATATGTCCTTACTATACAGTATAAATGCACACGAGGCCCATACTTGAGAAAAGATCACTCTGTGACCAGTTACTTTTATTACCAAGACCTCAAAAGACAGACGGTGGATGGAGCTTCCCCTTTTATACCGGAAAGTCCAGTTTAGGAGTGTCTCCCACAAGTTCGCCCTCTGTGGTCAGTGTTCTCAAGGTATACAACTTAGGTCAGCTTATACATGGGTTACAATGACAATTGAATACATGACATCACCTCCCCCCAAAGTCTTATTGGGATCACAGGTTAAGTCTCTCTGGTGGTTTACGTTCCCTTGTAGAGCGCCTGAGTTGGGGCTCCGGTTGTTGGGCGCTGGCCTGAGTGTCTGCTGTTTGCGGTGCCTCAGGCCTGTCCGGACTGCCCACAGTGACTGGGCTCTCCTCCACTTGGTTCCGGTGTTCGCTCACCTGTGGTGGAGTAAACTCTACGTTGTGTTCTTCCTCTGCTTCGTCTATGGGGTTGCTGAACCTCCTTTTAGTTTGATCCACGTGTTTGCGGCAGATTTGTCCATTGATAAGTTTAACTACCAAAACCCTATTCCCCGCTTTGGCAATCACAGTGCCTGCAAGCCATTTGGGCCCTGCAGCGTAATTAAGGACAAAAACAGGGTCATTGACATCAACACATCGCGCCCTCGCATTCCTATCATGGTAGTCACATTGTGACTGACGCCTGCTCTCAACAATTTCTTTCATTGTGGGGTGTATAAGGGATAACCTGGTTTTGAGCGTCCTTTTCATTAGCAGATCTGCGGGTGGAACCCCTGTGAGCGAGTGTGGTCGGGATCTATTGGCCAACAGGAGGCATGATAAGCGGCTTTGTAGGGAACCCCCTTGGATTCTGAGCATCCCCTGTTTGATTATCTGCACTGCTCGTTCCGCCTGGCCGTTTGAGGCCGGCTTGAACGGTGCCGTTCTGACATGGTTGATTCCATTGCCTGCCATGAAATCCTGGAATTCAGTGCTTGTGAAGCACGGGCCATTGTCGCTGACCAAGACGTCCGGTAGATCATGGGTGGCGAACATTGCCCGTAGACTTTCTACCGTGGCAGAGGATGCGCTTGAATTTAAAATGGCACACTCAATCCATTTGGAGTAGGCGTCTACTACAACCAAAAACATTTTTCCCATGAAAGGACCTGCGTAGTCCACATGGATGCGTGACCATGGCTTGGCGAACCAGGACCAGGGGCTAAGGGGGGCTTCCCTGGGTGCGTTGCCCAGCTGAGCACACATGTTGCACCTGCGAACACAAAGTTCCAGGTCTGCATCTATCCCTGGCCACCAAAAGTGTGACCTGGCAATTGCATTCATCATGACAATGCCCGGGTGCTCATTGTGAAGTTCTCTGATAAACACCTCTCTGCCCTTCTGGGGCATAACTACTTGGTTTCCCCACAGTAAGTAATCGGCCTGAATCGAGAGTTCATCCTTGCGCCTATGAAATGGTTTAAACTCCTCAGGGCATGCCCTGTACGTGGCTGCCCAGTCCCCATTCAGGACACATTTCTTAACTAAAGACAGTAGCGGGTCTTTATTTGTCCAGACTTTAATCTGATGGGCTGTCACAGGTGAGCCTTTGCTTTCAAAAGCTTCAACAGCCATGACCATCTCAGCATCATGCTCAGCTGCCCCCTCAGTGGTGGCTAGTGGTAGCCTGCTGAGTGCATCGGCACAGTTTTCAGTGCCCGGTCTGTGCCGAATTGTGTAGTCATAGGTGGCCCACCTCTGTATGCGGGCCGATGCATTCGCATTTATGGCTTTGTTGTCGGCCAAAAGGGACGTTAGGGGTTTGTGATATGTCTCCAGCTCAAATTTCCTGCCAAACAGGTACTGGTGCATTTTTTTTTACTGCATATACACATGCCAGCGCTTCCTTTTCTACCATCCCGTAGCCCCTTTCTGCCCGCGACAGACTCCTGGAGGCATAAGCTACCGGCTGTAACTGACCATTGACATTCACATGCTGCAACACACACCCAACCACATAGGATGACGCATCACACGTTAAAACTAGTTTCTTACACAGGTCATGTAACGTTAACAGTTTGTTGGAGCATAACAAATTGCATGCTCTATCAAAGGCCCTTTCCTGGCTGTCCCCCCAGATCCAATCGCGACCTTTGCATAGGAGCGCGTGTAGCAGCTCTAACAGCGTGCTCAATTTGAGAAGAAAGTTCCCAAAATAGTTCAGGAGCCCCAGGAATGAACACACCTCCGTCGTGTTAAGGGGTCTTGGTGCTCTCTGGATCGCTTCCGTTTTGGACGCAGTAGTTCTGATCTCGTCTGCTGCTACCCTCCTCCCCAGGAATTCTATCTCTGGAGCCAAGAAGACGCACTTGGCCTTTTTCAGTCGCAGCCCTACCCGGCCCAGTCTGCGTAGCACCTCCTCCAGGTTGTGGAGGTGTTCTTCAGTATCGCGACCCATGATGAGGATGTTGTCTTGAAAAACCACCGTCCTTGGAAACGACTTGAGGAGGCTTTCCATATTCCGCTGAAAGATCGCGGCAGCTGAACGAATCCCGAACGGAC
This sequence comes from Pristiophorus japonicus, assembly GCF_044704955.1. NCBI lineage: Eukaryota > Metazoa > Chordata > Chondrichthyes > Pristiophoridae > Pristiophorus > Pristiophorus japonicus. The sequence continues at coordinate 108,984,714 of NC_091992.1, forward strand.
ATCTGTTATACTCAAACAACTCCTTGTATGTCATGATGGTGGTCAACTTCATCGACTCACTCGCTAGCTCCTGGGTCATGTAAGTTGAGGTCAGGTCCAATTTTGAAATAAGTTTTGCCACCGGATAGCATCGCAAAGAGGTCCCATTGTTGGAAATAAAAGATCCATTACCAGTCAATTGTCTCTGACTTTCTCTGTAACTGTCCTTAAGTGCACCATTAACAGGTGTTGATGGCCCCATTGCTGGCTGCATTGTCCATTGCGATGGCATGAATCACCGTTCAGCTAGCCATTGTTTCTGTTGAATTCCCCCTTTGGGTTCGACTGCATGCTGGGGCATGTCCGATTGCCCTTGTCTGCCTAAAGAACTGTGTGCGTTAACAATGTTGACTCCCTGGTCGTTTGCCGCATTTGAGCCAAGATTTTTGCCATAAATCATTCTGGTCTCTTCCTCCCCTGAGATAATTGTCTGGGCTATCATAGCCGCCGCTTCCAAAGTCAAGTCTTTGGTCTCAATCAGTTTCCTGAAAACCCCAGCATGCCCGATGCCCTCAATAAAAAACTCTCGCAGCATCTCCGCTCTGCATGCATCTGGGAACTTACATAGGCTCGCCAGTCGCCGGAGATCTGCCACGAAGTCTGGAACGCTTTGCCCTTCTTGCCGCCGGTGCGTGTAAAACCGGTGTCTTGCCATGTGCATGCTGCTCACCGGTTCCCTGATCAACTTACTGAGCTCTTCGAACATCTTGTCCGCCGGCTTCTCTGGCGCTAGAAAGTCCTTCATCAGGGAGTACGTTCTGTATCCACAAACCGTCAGGAGATGAGCCCTGCGTTTGGCGGCCGAATCCTGTCCCAACCATTCCTTTGCTGTAGTCTCTCAATAAAGTCGTCCCAATCATCACCAACACAGTACCTCTCTTCTGTGCTGCAAGTGGCCATGCTCACGTGGTTTAAATCCCATTCTCGTCGCCAATAATATGTCCTTATTATACAGTATAAATGCACACGAGGCCCATACTTGAGAAAAGATCACTCTGTGACCAGTTACCTTTATTACCAAGACCTCAAGAGACAGACGGTGGGTGGAGCTTCCCCTTTTATACCGGAAAGTCCTGGTTAGGCGTGTCTCCCACAAGTTCACCCCCTGTGGTCAGTGTTCTCAAGGTATACAGCTTATACATGGGTTACAATGACAGTTGAATACATGACATCAACCTCTTAGCATCCTCCTCACAGCTCACACCGCCACCCAGCTTAGTGTCATCTGCAAACTTGGAGATATTACATTCAATTCCTTCATCTAAATCATTGATGTATATTGTAAATAGCTGGGGTCCCAGCACTGAACCATGCGGCACACCACTAGTCACTGCCTGCCATTCTGACAAGGACCCGTTTATTCTGACTCTCTGCTTCCTGTCTGCCAACCAGTTTTCTATCCACGTCAATACATTACCCCCAATACCATGTGCTTTAATTTTGCACACCAATCTCTTGTGTGGGACCTTGTCAAAAGCAGAGTCGGAACCCTTAATCAGTCTTGCTTTTGTCTTAAATGCAATCAAAAATTTATTCTGAATTGAGTGTTCAGCCAGGATGGCAGGTACTGCAGAGGGAACAATTGCCACCGATTTAGGGAGAGTGGGAATTCCCTCCCTTCCCTGGAAGTGTACTTGCAGAGGTCAAGTGAGAGGAGGCTGAGCGGCGACACTTCTGCAAGTAACGATCACACACACAGTACCAGAGGGTGCTCCGTGCTGACAGACCCATACTGCAGCAAGTCTTCTAGGGAAAGAATTTTAAAACTGCAGCTCCTCAGTAGCCCTTTCCTTATCTTGAGGCATTAACTCTTCTATTAAACAGCACAACCATTTTTCTTTTGACATCTATTGATTAAATAGGAAATAGAACATTTTCTCTCGCACACTGGATTCGACAAGTAGTCATCTTTTTACACAGCAGGATTATGTACCACCCAGGACATTGAATAAATTTAAGACAGAAATAGTCAGTTTCTTAAACGATAAGGGGCTATGGGGAGTGGGCAGGGAAGTGGAGCTGAGTCCATGATCGGACCAATCATGATCTTATTGAATGGTGGAGCAGGCTCGAGGGGCCGTATGGTCTACTCCTGTTCCTATTATGTTCTTATGTTCTATGTAAGACCATTGCCTCCAATGTCGCTAGCCTTTGTTTAACTAAAATATTCCACAAACAAAAATAAATCACCTGCAAAATCTAGTTTGAAAATCACAGCTTTGTGCAGCGTTTTTAAAACCTGCAGTAGCAACTTGTACACCATTTGATTTGTAAGGTTCCTAAAATGTGTCAAACTATAAACTAGTAAATGACTTCTGCATAAGTATGACTTGCACACTGAATTTACAGCAAGCAGAACAAACAGATGCCAGTTAATCTTTCCAGTTTTATAAAAGTTCAAATGCCAAGACTGGAGCATTTTTGCATTTAAAAGCTATGGCAGCCGAAGGCAATGTGCGGTTCAACTTGGTATCCGCTGTAGATGCTCTAACTGCTTTATTCCAGCAGGAGTGGGCTTTTCTGCATTTTAAGCAGAGCTGTTGGTTTCAGTGACTTTACTTGGGAAGTCACCAGGTGGCAGTGTAAACTTTGGAGAGCTTCATTGGAAGTTTGAAATGGACCTGTTTTCCCAAAACCAAACTGAAAAACATTTTTAAATGTAGAATGACAAGACAATGGAGCTAGTTGGTTTGCGATTAATGCTGCTGTGCAGCCTCCTGTATAATTATATCAAATAGTGCCGACCGGAAAGAATTTAAAAAGGAAATGATGGCACATGCAGGAGCCAGAGTCTGAGGTTTTGCTCATGCAGATCATTTTGATGATCCATTATTCCATTAATGACTAAATGAGACTTCCCAGCATTAGTCAAATGCTGAGAGTTCAGTGCTGACATCCGATTGCATGAACTATATCCAACCCAGGCTCAGTTGTCGTCTCAGTATAAATAAAGATAAACCAGGACATGAGCTACTGTCAACCTACACACTTGTATGTCTTCACCAATAAGGACAGCAGCTTGCCAAGATTTTTTTCAGATTTGTTAATGGCTGTGACTTAGATTTACTCTTGAGATAAAGATCAACATTCCATGAGGCTTTCTGTTGTTTTACATGTGCAGTAGCTTTTAGTGCATCAGAATTGCTCCTTCCACATGCAGGGATGGGCATATCAAAGTTTTGTTGGAAGAAAAAACTGATCCTGTGGCAGAAAAAAAATTATATTTTGCAAAGTTATCATAATGTTTGATTCGGCTAGATATTCTAAGCAAATATGTGTTCTTCAGGAAATTCTCTTGGCTTGCAAACTATGTCATGTACTATTCACTAGGTCACCTTTTACATTAGGAACACATTAAATGGGTCAGACCTCCAGGGAAGAGGTTCCTATTTGCAGCTGACCTATGCAGATTGTCGGGTACAAATTTATCAAATAGCTGGATACAGGGGCAATTACTTCAATCCACGAGGGCTTTCAATCACAAATCACATTTATATGGGACTGTTAATATAGAAAACTTCCCAAGGTTGCTTTTTGGCAGTGGGGAAAGAGAAGGAATGGAGGCAGAGTCTTCAAGGAGCGTTGGAGGAAGGTAACTGAAAGCTTGGTCAAACAGGTACCTTTTTTGAAGAAGGTTTAAAAGTGGAGAGCTGGAGACATTTTGGGAGAGAGTTTGGGAGTAGAGCTGAAGCAGGTGAACACTCTCCTGACACTGGTGTGACAAAGGGATGGGGTGGGAGGGGGACGGGGCGGGGAGGCAGGGATGTGCACAATTGAAGGACTGAAGGATACTGGAGGAGGTTGCAAAGATAGGAAAAAGCCATGGAGGGATTTGAAGATTTAACTTCAGTGTGTTGGACAGGCATGACAGGTGAGTGTTAACTTGAGACTGGATACAGTTGGCTAAATTTTGAACAAACTGAGTTTATTAAAGTGGGTGGTGGCAAGGATCACCGGAGATTGAGACTAGAGGTAGTAAGTGTGGATAAAGGTTTCAGTGGCAGAGAGGCAGTATTGTGGAGGTGGAAGTAAGTGAACTTGGTAATGGATGGGGTGTGGAGTTTGAAGCTCGGGTGTGGATGGGGTGTGGAGTTTGAAGATCGGGTGTGGGTCAAACAGGCTACAAAGGTTTCACATGTTTGAAGTTAGTTGAAACAATTGGCTGAGGAGAGGGATGAAGTCAGTAGCAAGGTCGTGGAGTTCATGGTGTGGGCTGAAAATGGAGGCGCCAGTCTTGTGTTCAGATTGCAGGCAGCCTGGCAGCACAGAGGTGCTCCAGGGAAGTGGACGAGAGGTAGTGTGGGTTGCTAGTTCCCTTCACGTGCAAGCTGCAATACCAGTGAGGTGGAACATCGAGGGAGGCTGACAAGTGTCGATCCTTCAGGCACTCCAGAGGTGACTGAGCTGTAAGAGAAGCCATCACTGGAGATGCATTGGCTGCATTTCAACACTTGGGGGTGGAACCATCTGAAGGCACAGACCCATGGAGCTGGACAGTGGCTGAGAGGTGATGGAGGAGAATGGTGAGATTGACTGCATCAAAGGCAAGGAAGCATAATGTACCACCGTCAGCCACACAGCATGCCATTTGTGACTTTGGACAGATCAGTCTTGGTGCTGAGAATGGTGCAAGCCTCGTCAAATGATTCAAACAGCAAGTTTTGAGAGATTGATACTGTGCTGGTGGGTGCCAACACACTAAGACCTTGGAGAGGAAAGGGATGTTAAAGAAGGTGCTGGCAGTCGGAGGGATGCATCAGTTAAAAGGTATTTTGCTTGAAGAGAAGGGTGTGATGGTGGCTTTGATGGGGAGAAAGATCGTGCCTGGGGGATAAAAGAAGCGAGTCATTAAGACTGACTAGAAGAGGCGGGATAAGTTGTTTAATGGATTAGTCCGGAAAGTGGATCAAGGAAGCTTCAAGAGATCTGGGAGCAGATGGGAACAAAACTGCAACATGAAAGGGTGCCTGACCTCGAGTGAGTGGGAAGGGAAAAGCGTATCGGCAGAGGCAGCAGCACAGTTGGCCTCCAACTTAGATGAAGCTATCCGTTAACTCTCTTTCCATTTTGGTATTGGGAGAAATGGGGAAAGGAATTTGAGGAGACGGTTTATGATTACCTGAATTAAATAACTCTTTCAAAATCTTCAAAAAGGTTAAGGCAGAGTCAGCATGGATTTATGAAGGGGAAGTCATGTTTGACAAATTTGCTGGAGTTCTTTGAGGATGTAACAAACAGGGTGGATAAAGGGGAACCAGTGGATGTGGTGTATTTGGACTTCCAGAAGGTATTTGACAAGGTGCCACATAAAAGGCTACTGCACAAGATAAAAGTTCACAGGGTTGGGGGTAATATATTAGCATGGATAGAGGATTGGCTAACTAACAGAGAACAGAGAGTCGGGATAAATGGTTCATTCTCTGGTTGGCAACCAGTAACTAGTGGGGTGCCGCAGGGATCAGTGCTGGGACCCCAACTATTTACAATCTACATTAACGACTTGGAAGAAGGGACTGATTGTAACGTAGCCAAGTTTGCTGATGATACAAAGATGGGAGGAAAAGCAATTTGTGAGGAGGACACAAAAAATCTACAAAAGGACATAGACAGGCTAAGTGAGTGGGCAAACATTTGGCAGATGGAGTATAATGTTTGAAATTGTGAGGTCATGTACTTTGACAGAAAGAAGTCAAAGAGACAGTTATTATTTAAATGGAGAAAGATTTCAAAGTGCTGCAGTACAACGGGACCTGGGGTACTTGTGCATGAAACACAAAAGGATAGTGTGCAGGTACAGCAAGTGATCAGGAAGGCCAATGGTATCTTGGCCTTTATTCCAAAGGGGATGGAGTATAAAAGCGGGGAACTCTTGCTACAGCTATACAAGGTATTGGTGAGACCACACCTGGAATACTGCGTGCAGTTTTGGTTTCCATATTTACGAAAGGATATACTTGCTTTGGAGGCAGTTCAGAGAAGGTTCACTAGGTTGATTCCAGGGATGAGGGGGTTGACTTATGAGGAAAGGTTGAGTAGGTTGGGCCTCTACTCATTGGAATTCAGAAGAATGAGAGGTGATCTTATCGAAACGTATAAGATTATGAGGGGGCTTGACAGGGTTGATGCAGAGAGGATGTTTCCACTGATGGGGGAGACAAGTACGAGAGGGCATGATCTTAGAATAAGGGACCACCCATTTAAAACAGAGATGAGGAATTTCTTCTCTCACAGGATTGTAAATCTATAAGCATGGGCTCCGCCTCCATATGTCTGCTGATAATTGGCTCTGCTTCTTGCCCAGCAGAAAGCCTTCCGGAAGAATGACCGTGGGTAGGATCGCAGTGCGAATGCGGCAGTGGGTGTAGCACAGCTATTATAGGGCTGCTACCGTCTTGTTTGCTACAGGTGGGCCAAGTTAAAATCGGCATAAATATCTTGAAGTACCCGTAAACTCATGCTGGTCGTTATAGTGATTTAGAGCGTTCATTGATCAACGAACAGAATCATGGGAGTAGAAATTTGTATGTGTTGCACCTGTTCGACGGTGCAACGCAATGTAGCAGTGGGAGAGTCTGCACCCAATTTGCGCAGCTATTGGTCCCATTAATAAATTCATAAGGCCTATTTTTGAAGCCCCTAATTAACGTATTCGTGGGGTATAACCGCTGTTGGAAGGACCCCTTCCTGTGGCGCAGACAATGTGACCAACCCTCTCACAGGATTTGCCTAAGGGCTCCCGCCGGTGAGCCAGGTGGCCTATAATTGAAGTCTCCCCTCAAGCGAGCTGTCTGTGGAGGTGCGGCAAACACAGCTCATCCCAAATATGTTGATGACCAATTTCCGTCGATCCTCTGGCTTCCCAGTTTGGGTGCATGCTTCTCGTGCAGTACCTAGGGCTCAATTTTCCCCGGTCATTTGCGTGTTTTTCTTTTGCCATGCACCATTTTTTTTGGCGTATTTATTTTTTTCAAAGTTTCCCCCTGCGATCTGCGCCAGCGTAACTGACTTAGTTACGGTTTTTCTAGGCCAGTTTTTTTTTTTACGTTATATCTGGGCCGGTTTTTTTCAATTGTTCGCAGATTGCCCAACATTTTTTTCTCTTAGTTTGGCCTATCCGGCCACTCCCGAAAAATCTTCTGGTGAGTTAAGAAAACCAACGCACATTCACAAAGACACCATTGTTTTTAAATCAAAGATTTTGGAGGGAGTCAAGAATACTCAGAATCGAGAATAAAGTTCAACTTTTTTTTAACCTGTCAACATAGAAGTGTAAATTTGTTGGATTTCAGAAGTTCTCTTTTTTACACATTCACATGCCACCAGCGAATATCTTGAAGCAGGGCTGGAGGGACGGAGCTTTGGCCGGCAGAATCAGCCCCGTGCCCGGACACAGTGGCTCGGGGCTCTGCTACAAAACAAGCTGTGGGGGGGGGAGGCGAGGAGAGAGAAAGAGCAAGGTGCCAATCGGAAGGCTTGAAGCCCGGGAAGCGAGGTGCCTTCTGCACTGAAGACTGCAATGAGTGGGGAGTGGGGGGGGGGGGGGGGGTGGAGAGAGAGAATTCACAAGACTCCAATTAGCAAAGTGGGGGAGAGGAGAGAGGATAAGTCACAAGACCTTTGGGTGTGGTCCATCCATACAGACCTGGACAGAGAACTGTGAACCTGTGCTGCCTGCTTTCCTGCCGTTTTGAGCTTCTTTCAAAGGTTAAATTTAAGTGTGGGGACAATACTGACAATGCCATACCTTGTGCGAGCCTTCTGCATCATGGTGCTACGTAGGAGACAATTGATTCGACTTCATCGCATCAGGAACATCAGAGCCCGTAGGGCGCCTCCTGACCTTAACCATCTCGGGTATATCGAGACAGGCGTTCGTACCTCCACCTGAGTGATGCAGACTGTGTCAGAAGGCTGCATTTCTGCAAAGAAGTTGTAACAGATCTGTGAGTTGGTGAAAACAGACCTGCAACCTAGAAGCTTTGTCAGTTGAAGCTGCACTTTCATTCTATGGCTCCGGATCATTTCAAGTTACAACTGGGGATGTGTGCGCCATCTCAACATGCAACATGTCTCCATTCGCCAGGTCACGGCTGCACTGTATGCACATAGGAATGATGCCATAAAGTTTCCCATGACTGCCCAAGCAATCCATGACAGGGCTGTGGGCTTCTCGAGGATTGCTGCTTTGATTGTACTCACATCGCCTTGCGAGCACCTTTGAAGGATTCCGAGGAACAGAAAAGGCTTCCACTCCAATAATGTGCAGCTCGTGTGTGACGACATGCATCATATGTCAGTCGATGCAAGATACCCTGGCAGCACCCATGATGCGTTCATCCTACGCGACAGCGTTATATCTGCCATGTTTCAGCAGCAGCAGTCAGAAGGGCACAGCTGGCCATCTGGCTCATGACGCCCCTACGCGTAACCCGGACGGAAGCTGACCGTCAATACAACATGTCGCACATTGCGCCGTGCAGCATCATTGGGAGGACCATTGGCATATTGAAACAGCGTTTCCGATGCCTGGACCATTCCGGAGGCTACTTGCTGTACTCCCCTGAGACTGTCAGTCAGTTCACTGTTGTGTGCTGCATACTGCATAACTTAGCCATCATGAGGCAGCAGCAGCTGGTAGTGGAAGACCCATCTGCAGTGAGAGTGGCTGATAATAATGATGTGGAAGATGCAGGTGACGAGCAGGAGGAGGAGGACGAGGATGAGGAAGCCATGCAAGTGCCTGAGGCCGGAGCACGAGGGCGGAAGAGGGCGGGCCATCGTGCCCCCTTAATGATTGCTCGAGCCTTGCGCCAGCAGCTCATCCGTGAACGCATTACTGATGCCTGAGGGCTCAGCGACAACTATTCCACATGGACCATGTTTACTGTTTGGAGCTGTTCCGTAATGTTGTGTTGTGTTAATGGAACATGATTCAGTTTTAATGTAAAATATATTTTGTTCAATTTAATAAAATTATTCTTGTATCAAACTTTACTTTAATATCACTCTTTAAGATCACTTAAAAACTTTAAGATCACTTATAAACTTGTAAATTTACATAACTTACAAAAAACTTTTAATTTGCGAACAGTTACAACAGTAACAATAATAATAACAACAACAGCAGCAGCAGCAAAGCAGCAGCAGCAAAGAAAGGCTGCACCCATGTCTCATCCCTCTTATTCTAAGACCGCCCGCTGCGCTTGGTCTTGAACACACCACCACCCCTGCCCGCAGGCAGTGGCACAGTATTTCTGGGGTTGGTACCAGGCTTATTCTTTCTAACATCTCAGGTAGTGCGCACTTCTTGAGGGGGAAGGGGTCGTCAGCTTCAGGCAGCAAGTTGGAGGGCCCGGCTTGGGGCTCTTCAGAGGCTGGTGTGGGGATTGGAGTGGGAGTGACAGTTGATTCTGTCAATGGGCACGGTGTCTGAGCGTGTTCCCTTATTGCAGCAGCTAACTCCAACATGCCATCCCTCATGTGCCCCGACAGTGTCTCAACCACCTGCAACATTCCTTCCCTCATGGCCACTATTCCCTCACTGATGGTCCCAGATATCGTTCCCATTTCTCGTGTCATTGCCATTACTTCTCCCGACAGCCCCGCCACCTCATCACTCACCCCATTGATGGCGTCCAGGAGTGATCGGGTAAGGTCAATGCTCTCCGCACTCATGACATCATCTGAACCACATCTGTTAGGTCCTGCACCTCAGGAGTGCACGGTCGAGCTCTCTTTCCTCTCCTTCCCACGGGTGTGGCTCATACCCCAACACTGGGTCCCACAGCCTGGGACGGTGGGGCCCCGGGTGTGCCTCGCTGCACCACACCACTGGGACCCGCAACCTTGGAAGGTGTGAAACCATGGAATGTCCCACCAACACTCAAACCTCTAGTCATGGAAGGGGCTGTCACCTCCATGAGCGGCACCTCCTCCAAAATCAGTACAACAGTGGGAGCTTCATCCAGCTCCATCCCCTCCCTCTCCCCGCACCCCCGCCCCCCCCCCCCCCCCCTCCCCATGTTCTCGGTCTGGAGGGTTGGATTGGAAGATATTTTCTTCAAGCTCATCCTTGTCTGAATCTTCTTCTGCATTGTCAGGGCTGGCCTCAAGTTCTGAAAAATATAACAGAACAGTCAAATGGGTAGCAACAGAAGACGGGGCAGGGTGGGTGAAATGAGTAGGCTGAAGGATCATGATGAATTTGCAGGATTTACCCTTTCCAAGTGTGGGCACAAGTGACCCATGGCAGGACCCATCAAAGCAGGGACCCTCCCTTCCAAGAGTGTCAGTGGCTGCAGATTGGCTGGGCCTCCTCCTGTTTGAGTTCTTTCTCTTTTATTATGTGCCACCTTCCACAAAGATGAAAATGCAACTTTTTGGAGAGGATGTCTTTCTGCTGGGTGGGACATATACAGTTGGTCACATTTACAGTTGCAATTCCATCTTCCTGCAGTCCGCAGCTTTCTTCTTCATTATCAACCACACAGCCGATTTTAGTGTGATCTGTAAATTTCTTAATCATATCCCCAACATTCAAGTCCAAGTCATTGATATATACCACAAAAAGCAAGGGACCCAGCACTGAGCCCTGCAGAACCTCACTGGATACAGCCTCCCAGTCACAAAAACACCCATCAACGATTAGCCTTTGCTTCCTGTCTCTGAGCCAATTTTGGATCCAGCTTGCCACTTTGCCCTGGATCCCATGGGCTTTTACTTTCGTGACCAGTCTGCCATGTGGGACCTTATCAAAAGCTTTCCGAAAGTCCATATACACTAAATCATACGCACTGACCCCATCAACCTCCTGGTTACCTCCTCAAAAAATTCAATCAAATTAGTCAGACACAACCTTCGCTTAATAAATCCATGCTGACTGTCCTTGATTGATCCGTGTCTTTCCAAATTAAGATTTATCCTGTCCCTCAGGATTTTTCCAATAATTTTCCCACCGCTGAGGTTAGGCTGACTGGCCTGTAATTACTCAGTCTATCCCTTTCTCCCTTTTTAAACAAAGGTACAACATTGGCAGTCCTCCAGTCCTCTGGCACCACACCTGTAGCCAGAAAGGATGGGAAAATAATGTTCAGAGCTATTTCCTCTTTTGCTTTTCTTAACAGCCTGGAATACATTTCATCTGAGCCAGGCGATTTATCCACGTTCAAAGCAGCTAAACCCCTTAATACTTCCTCGCTCACTATGTTTATCTCGTCTAATATTTCACACTCCTCCACCCTCATTGTAAAGTCTGCATCGCCCCTCTCTTTTATGAAAACAGATGCAAAGTATTCATTAAGAATCATACCCACATCTTCTGCCTCCACACACAGATTTTCTTTATGGTCTCTAATAGGTCTCACTCTTTCTCTAGTTATCCTCTTGCTCTTAATGTATTTATAAAACATGTTTGGTTTGTGTTGTCCCTGATTTTACTTGCCAACATTCTTTCATGCTCTCTCTTTGCTTTCCTGATATCTTTTTTAATTGCACCTCTGCACTTCTTACACTCCTCTAAAGTTTCTGCAGTATTGAGTTGTCGGTATCTGTCATAAGCATCCTTTTTTTCCTTTATCTTACCCTGAATGTCCTTTGACATCCAGGAGGTTCTACATTTGTTAGCCCCACCCTTTTTCTTTAAGAGAACATACTTGCTCTGTACCCTCAGGATCTCCTCCTTGATTGCCTCCCACTGCTCTGACACCGATTTACCATGAAGTAGCCGTTTCCAGTCTACTTTGGTCAAATCCCATCTTAGCTCAGCAAAATTGGCTTTACACCAATTGAGCACTTGTTTTCCTGGTCCACCTTTGTCCTTTTCCATAACTACTCTAATTCTTACTGAATTATGATCACAAGCACCAAAATGCTCTCCCACTGATACCCCTTCCACCTGCCCCTCTTCATTCCCCAAAACCAAGGGGTAGTCATTTTGATTAACAGCCTGGTGGGCGGAATCCCAGATATCACACACTTAAAGCGAGGAACAGATAAGTATGTCTCTCCCTCCTCTCTGAAATAACTGGTGAGCTGTGCAATAAAAGGCAGCAACAGGAAGTCTGGACTAGCTAGCTTTGAAGAGCTTAGTTAGAAATGTGTACTTGTGTTTATGGTATTAGTAAGCTGTGCCTTTATTTTTCCATAACTGAAGCACAGGAAATTGTCATCTCACTATGAAAATTATACTGTTCATTAATATTTTATGCAAAATAAATGTTTAGTTTGAAATTGTCAATTTGCAGTAGAGTGTGCACCTTCCATACAGCAAAAACATGAGGGCATGTTTGATATCTGAGTCGCTGGTCCATGGATCCTTGGTCACGCTATTACTGGGCTGTAAAAGATGCAGTCTAGAGCATTGGGGATGCCAGGTCTGCTGACGTGACTGAGCAATGATGGTGAACCCAAGAGACTAGTGCAAAAACCTGAAAATTGTTACATATTTGAGATGAAATTACTAAACATTTAGAAACATAGAAACATAGAAAATAGGTGCAGGAGTAGGCCATTCAGCCATTTGAGTCTGTACCACCATTCAATAAGATCATGGCTGATCATTCACCTCAGTATCCCTTTCCTGCTTTCTCTCCATACCCCTTGATCCCTTTAGCCGTAAGGGCCATATCTAACTCTCTCTTGAATACATCTAATGAGCTGGCATCAATAACTCTCTGCGGTAAGGAATTCCACAGGCTAACAATTCTCTGAGTGAAGAAGTTTTTCCTCATCTCAGTCCTAAATAGCTTACTCCTTATCCTTAGACTATGCCCCCTGGTTCTGGATATCCCATCATCGGGAACATTCTTCCTGCATCTAACCTATCCAGTCCATGAACTAATCAAAGATGGTCAGCAGTGATTGGTAAAGGTCAGATATACTTGCCTTAGTAAACCACAGCATTTAATAAGGTGTCACAAAGCATACTAGTTACATGAAGGCAAACAGTATTCAAGGGAATGTACCCACTGGGATAGAAGGATAGTTAGGGACAAAAAAAGAAGTTCCAGATTGGTAGGACTTGGATAGTGATGTGCGTCATAGTCTTTTGTTTTCACTTTATATAAATGATTTGATCATTGCCACGAGGGGGAATTATAATTGAAGCCAAATTAGCTGGGATGGCAAACTGACAAAGAAGCCAAGGCAGTCTGATTAGTAGAGTGGGAGAATAGGTGGCTAATATTGTTTAATGCAGAGAAATATGAAATATATTTTTCAGAAAATTAACAGTGCAAGATAGACTAATGACAAGATACGAAAAATGGAGGATCAGAGCAATTTAGAGATACAGACACAAATATCTGCAGAGTACTGGGTCAAATGGCCAATGATAGTCATTTTATAGAAAAAAAATTAAAATGTCAGTGATAGGACATGAGGAAGGCCATAGTTGGAGTGTTCTGTGCATGCCTGTATAAGAAAGATTAGATCTATGGAAAAGATACAGAGACGATTCACTAGAATATGAAGATGGGAAGGTTATAAGATATAACGAAAGGCTTGAAAATTTGAGGATATTTTACTAGAACAGTGAAGATTACAGAGGATCTGATAGAGGCTTTCAAAATTCTGAAAGATTGGCCTAGTAAGTAGTTAAATAGTTTTCACTGGTTTGCAAATAGGTAACATGATAATTATCACTAGAAGAATGATAGTTGAAAAAAGATTCACAGCAAATTATCAACACTTGGGGCTAGAAATTCCACATTTAAGAATAGCACCGTTTTTTGGCGCTATTTGTGAATAACGGCCGTTTTTTAATGCTGAAATAACGCCAAAAAAAAAGGCCTAAGTTTCGGCAAAAGTTTTTAAAAATGTTGGCGTAGCATTAAAATACCACCGTTTTTAAGGATGGAGATTAATTTTTTTGCGTTAAAAATAACACCCGTTCTGTGCATGCCCAACACTCGAAGCATATACTTGAGGCTCTTTAAAAGTTAAATTCCATCTGCATGTGCACAGCTCTGGGTAATGTTATGGTGAATGCAGCTCAGTTCAAAGACTTGTTTTTCTATCAATGTACTATAAACAGGGTGTAAAAATCAAATATTTGTGCTTGTTAAAGTGTTCTAAATGCAAGTTTATGGACGCACTTTTTGTACTGCAAAAATGGCTGCTATGCTCCACCCTGTGTCTTTGATCGGCTCCCTTGGAGGATAAGCCACACCATGAAGTTTCACTGGAATGTGTAACTGGAACCACCAATCCCAAGGTTTCACTGACTTTGCAGATTGTAACTCGATCCACTTTGCCTTCCTGAAGCGACAGAGGACAGAGCTCCCCAGAAGACAGCAAGGGTCAGCCAAAGTGCCTTACCCCAGTCCAAGTGCATGCCTCCCCCAGCCAAAGTGTCTTACCCCAGCGCAAGTGCATCCTCCCACCTCCCACACACCCCACCATAGATGGGGCATTGTGTACGGATTGTTAACAGGTTTATTGGGTATGAAGTGAATAATGACAGTGTCGTGACTTCTGGATATCATCCACTCCAACGATGTCCCTTGTAGAGGGTTGGAAGAACATGATCCGTCTTTTCTGAGTTCCCTCTCTCTCCTCCCGCCCCCAGCCTTTCTCTACCTTCCCCCCAGCCTCTCTCTGTCTCCCTCACCCCCCCCCCACCCAATCTTTCTCCCAATCTCCCTCCCCCAGTCTCCCCGTCAGCCCCCCGCCACCCATGGGCCCTCTCGACCCCCCCCACTCTCAGCCGCCCGCCGAGATCAGGTCGGCAGTCTCGGGCCTCAGGTCCTGCTTCTTGGCACCATGTGGAGGAAATGATTCAGGGCCGGGGAGGGGGAAGGGAGGGGCGGAGCTTGAAAGATGCCACATGGAGGGGGCGGGGCTTGACAGACGACGCATGTCTGTCAAAAAAAGTGCAGTACAAATAGTTACATCGAGAGTTTATACACTGCTGTGGTTTGTAACCAAAATGGCATCCATTAAATAGGGTTATGGCTTAAGGTGGTTTAGGAAGTTGGAGCAGCAAAGTGTGAAACCATTGAACAGTACATGTTTGAACAATCTTGGTGAATGCAGTCGCACTGCTGTGGAGAGGCAACAAGAGGAGGCACTCAGAACACCTGATGGTGAGCCAAGAGCTTATTGACTTACAGCATAAAGAAGGGCAACCAAGTGTAAGCTAGGGAACTGCAGAAAAGGAGATTTAAAAAATTCCCATTGACCTGATTATGACTGGCAGATATTTCGGCCACCACCGAACTGTTCACGTCTCGTCTCCGCTGCTCACCAGGCTCGGCATGGAGGCACACGGGGTCAGCGTGCCGGCCAGCAGGATTGTTCCCTCAGCCAGACACATGAGCTCGGCCCTTGGCTCCCATCTCCCCCTGGGCAGGTACCTCTCCTCCCTGGTCTCAGTGCACGGGTACTTGGGTAAGTCTTGCCTTCCTCTTCCAATGATTTTGAGTAGATTTTATTTTAAAAAGGCGAATATGTGTTACATGTGGGGCCCATCTTAGAATTGTTTGAAATGTGTGTTTAAAAAAAAAGATTTTTCAAAACCATGAGAGTTTGTTCAGTACATTTCTGCAGAAGCTCTGTTTCCCAAGATGGCATCGTTATCGCCGATTTCGATGGGACTCGACCAGGTACGGCAAGCTTTTTCAAATCGGTATTTATCACTACCCTGAAAAATTTCTTTATTGGGGAAACTCTCAAAAACAGCGTTATTGTTGGTTTTGATGCCGAGTGACGTCACAAAAATGGTTCTAAAAAAAATTGGCCTTTATTTTTGAAGGAGGGCGTTACACCACTGGCAAAACTAGCAAAATGGCCCTAAATTTATTTAGCTCCAAAAAAAAAACTTTTAGCTCCAAAAAAATAGATCGTTACGGTGGTGAATTTCTAGTCCTTGATGCTTTACCACAAATAGCTATTAAGACTGACACTACATCATCTTTAAAATGGAATTGAGTAAGTATGTGAAAAGGAAGAATGTGAAAGGATGCATTGGAATAGATAGCTCCCGTTGAAGAGCTCAGCATGACCGGCTAAATAGTCTCCTGCTGTAATTTTTAAATGATTTCATCAGAAAGATACAAGACTTATTTGTACCCACTTTTACATATTAGTGCATACTGGTGCCGTATTCTGTAGATATTGTTCAGGTTAGGTTTCCAAACTGCAAAGAACATGATCGACCTATCAGAGGAAAACACTGCTTGTGGTTAATTATACTTGAAAGAAGACTCCAATCTTTTAAAATACTGGCAGTCAAATTTTCTGTATGCCACTAGGTAGCGATCAAACTTAAGGTGGTTAGGTTCTTAAGAGCTTCTCAAATGCCTTTTTTTCCCCCAGACTGGGATGTACTAGCATCAAGAATACCAAGGATAATTTTTCTTTTGCCTGAATAGATTCTCCAACCATTAAATCATGAGCAAAGTACATATTATTTGTTGAGAAATTGTATGCCTGAAACTGGATTAAGTATTAAAGGTTATGTCTCATCAGAAAAACTTCACTCTGGACATGTTCTGAGTTCTCCATACTCCTGGAGTAAAAGATCTATTCTGTGGTTCTGTTGTTATTTTCAGTGCGACAGTCCAGATAGCCTATCATACATCAACTTGGATCAAGTTAGTTCACACCAGTTTGGCAAAGCTGATCCCATCCACACATTTTCAATGCACAAAACATTTAGGCCCAACATTCCATGTCGTGAGTTGTGCGAGCATATCGGAGTTTCACTCGCCAATGCACTGCACAACTGAATCTATCAAAATTTCACATGTCTGCTCACTGAATCCTTTATTTGAAGGTGGGGGAGGAGGAGTTCAGTCAGTGATGACAAAAGTAGACTGTTAATCAAAAGAGAATTGATCAATGTGCTTTGATGCCTCTTACAGCAGTTACTGCGGAGTTCACTGGGTGACAGTCACCCTGAGAACATCTACCTGCAAACCAGCTAGGCCCATCGTCCCAGGAATGTCCATGTTTATTCCTTTTTTGGAAATGGTGAATTTGTACAGGACATGGAAGGCAACACCTATGCTGGATCCATGGGCTAGAACATAGAACATACTGTTAACCCTCTTTACTTCTCTTCCATGCCAAGATGGTCCTATCAATGATCTCGCTGGCATGCTGCTGTATGCACAACTCTCAGTGGAGCATTATCCACTTGGGGGGGGGGGGGGGGGGGGAGTGGAAAGAGGAAGAAAGACTTGCATTTATATAGCATCTTTCACGACCACTGGACATCTCAAAGCACTTTACAGCCAATTAAGTACTTTTGGAGTGGTCACTGTTGTAATATGGGAAACGCAGCAGCCAACTTGCACACAGCAAACTCCCACAAACAGCAATATGATAATGACCAGATAATGTTTTTGTGTTATTTTAATTGAGAGATAAATATTGGCCAGGACACCGGCTCTTCTTCTAAATAATGCCTTGGGACCTTTTGCGTCCACGAGAGCAGATGGGGCCTCGGTTTAACGTCTCATCCGATAGTACTCCGTCAGGACCACTGGAGTATCGACCTAGATTTTTTTTTTAATATGTGCTGGAGTGGGACTTGAACCCACAACCTTTGGCTCAGAGGTGACTGTGCTACCCACTGAGCCACAGTTGACACGATTGACATGATTTTCTTCCTTGGAGAACTCATGGAGAGCTGAATTCCAAAGAATGAATGTATCATGATAATTTCCAACGAATCTCATGTTGCCTTGCAGGATCATTTGCATGTCGTCACATATGATCTGCAGTGAGTGGAAGCAGTCTCTCTTGAAGTTGAATGTAGGAGCTTGCAAAGCAATGTGGGGGCCATCTATTGCAGGCTGAACCTTCGGAAAACAAATTAGATTGGATAGCCCTTTCTCGCTGCTGTCTTGCTGTGATGCCAAAGGTAATCAATTCCTCAGCTCTCTTGATAAGTCATCTGAATACTTGTCTGTACTACATCCTAGCTGATAGAGATTCTCCAGCAATGCCTGCAATGACCCAGTGGTATCAAAGTTGTGTGCAATCATCACCGTCATAGCTTCAGACTGAGCAGTGCAGCAGATGAGCGTAGTTGCAGGTCCCTATGCAGTAGGATCTCTTTACCTTCCCCTTACCTGAAATTACAGCTATCTCCATTATACCAACATTATGGGGAAGTTCACTCAAGATGCAGCTGAACAATAAACTCAATGCAGATTTAAGAGGTGTTCTTGAATATTTCAATGACTGTTCCAAATTCCTCAAATCAGTGCAAGTAAATAAACAAAAAGACTCAGTTTATTGGAAGTTACTCAATAATTAGGCATTCCAAATATATTTTATAGTCTTTCTTCCAAAATCAGGAGAGAAACGTTACCCGATAAAACTAATGAAAGGTAGTAGAAAAAGATTAATTAAATATGATTCTTAACTTGAATGAAGGGGGAAAAAAAGCTTTCAACAAAGCTACTTCAATATATTCAATGACCGTGTTTGTGTGCACATGCGTGTTTTCAGCATTTCAATATTGTTCCCTTCAATTCTAAGTCCATATATTTTATGTATATAGTAAATGGAGCAGTTCCACCAGAGGCCTGCAGTACACCAGAGAAATTTTGCTCTCTGCCCTTCAATGACTCTCCATTCATGTGGTCACATTCACCTTCATTCTATGTCATTATCTTTGCCATCTAATGTGGTACCTTATCAAATCCTTTTTTAAAGCCGTAGAAGCCACATCCACTGCATTTTGTTTATCCTTTTTTATTCTAAAGAAAGCTTTTTTATTGCCCATGGCTTTACTAATTTTCTCTCATGGTCCCTTTATAATCCTTTTTTGTAGATTTCCTATACATTATTTATTTGTCCCAGAATTCATTTTCTCACACTAAATGCTTTCAGTTTCAAAGTTCCCCTATTCAACTGTGGAATCCAAAGTTTTGACACATTGCTCCTTGGAACGTACTTGATTTGTACTCCACTCATTTAAATATTTCCTACTGCTGATCAACAATTCTGTTTGCCAATTTTCCTTCCATTTAATCTGGGCAGTCCCTTCTTGCTATAATTTGCTTTTCTCAGTCAGTATCCTTGTCCTTGATTTTTCTTTTTCCATGTTAATCTGACCTTTTATTATGCTTATATTGACATCACTGTTTCCCAAATGTTCCCTGACTTTTAGGCCACCACCTTGTAAAAGACCTTAAGTCAGACAGCACTTTGAATACTGTGTCCAGTTTCGGTCTCCTCACATGGTGGGTGATATTGAGGCTTTGGAGTGCAGAGGAGGGCTACTAGACTAATTTCCAATTTAAAGCAACTTATTTATCAAGATAGACTAGAGAAGCATAGATTTAGAGGTGACCTGATTGTGGTTTATGTTAATGAAGGGAATAGATTGTGTTCCACTTGTTTTAGCTTGTTTCAATTAAACAGGTTATGGGTCACAAATTTAAGTTGTATAAGATTAGATGTCAGGAGGTGGTTCTTTTCCCAGAGAATAGTGGGCCTGAAACAGGCTGCTGCCTCATAGGGGACGCAGTCTCGCTGAATTCCTTCAAGAGTGCTGGACTTGTTTCTGGCTGGGGCGAAGATCACCTCTTGCAGAAGGTGGGTACTGCAGGGAATTCCGGGCCAGAGTGATCTCCTGGACTACTTTTGATTGCCGAGATGGGTCGGAGAGGAATTTCCCAGATTTTTGCCTCTCCTACGAGATCACATGGTTTTAGGTGGGGTAGTGTGCATATATTCTAATACAGAAGATATCGCAATTGAGAGACAGGCTCGATGGACCAGAGGGTCTTTACCTGCCCGCCGTTGTTCGTACTGGTTTCACTTTATTAGATAGAACCAGGTCAAGTATTTGCTGGAATTACTGAGAAAAGTCTTAAACACACTCCAAGAGAAATTCTCCAATTCAGCACAAACATCCTAATCTACTTTTGGATCATTTAAATCTTCCACAATAATAATTCTATTGTTAGTACTTGCTTATTTTGTCTACAAATTTTATCCTCAATTTCCTTTCCACTGCTTAGCAGTCGACAAAATGCTCCCCAGTTTTGTGGTTGATATGTTGCTATTCCTCAACTGAATCCAAAAAGGTAGTGTGTTTGGACCACTTCCCCATTTAAATCCTTATGCTCTCGTGCTAGGAAAGTCTCTAATTAATACAGGTATTGCAATTCCTCCTTTCCCTATCCCTTTTGATAGTTTTATACCACCAAATATTTAACTGCCAGTTCTAGCCCCGCTAGAGTCATTGAAAATGTTCTATTTTCAATAAAACTAGCTCTCCAATTTAAAAAAAATATTTAGTGCATATTATTTTAGTTTGAATTCCCTTGGTTTGACAATTTTTTTTTCTCCTTTCCACAATTTGATTTCCATACTTGTACTTTCGGCCTCTTTATTCCCTGCACATCCAAAGCTTCCGAGCCATCTTGCTTCTCTCCTCCCTTGGGTAATTTTACAGAACCATGTATAGAATTTAACCTAACAAATCCAAACACATCAAGACAATTTATTTACCATCAAAGTGTCTGACATTTTTCTGTAAAAGGAAATTTATCCAAAATTTGGTGCAACTTTAATTGAAGGCATAAAAGGAGATTTACCAGCCCCGCCACCACACCGCTTTGGTTTTGTTCGCAGGATGCGGCATAATGTTGCATTTATTTCCCATTCCTACATGCCCAAGGTGGCTGGCCCCCTTCTTGAACCCTTGCAGTCCTTATGGTGACAGTGCTTCCATAATGGTGTTGTTAGGTAGACAATTCCACGATGAAGGAATGGCGATAGGCTTCCAAATGGAGAATGGTAGATGATTTGAGGGGATGGTGTTCCTGCAACATTGCTGCTCTTGTCCTTTTTGATGATAGAGGTTGCGGAGATGGGGAGGTCCTGCTGAGTTTGGCGGGTTGCTGCAGTGCATCCTGTGACTACTACCTACTACAGCCACTGAAAATTGAGTTGTTATTTTAAATTGGAGAAAACAGCAGGCATTTTAATTCAGGCTATACAGCAGAATCGCTCCCTTCGTGAATCATTTAGCAGCTTTAAGTACTGTTGCAACAACAGACCTGCAAGGTTCCCAGTACTTTAGAAAGATTTATCAACCAGCCACATCGCTCAACTCCATGCGAGCCTCAACTCATCTGCTGCTGAATCCCAAATCCATGCTTCCGTAACCTCTAGACTTGACTATTCTAATGCACCCCTGGTTGGCCTCCCAATTTCCATCCTCCATAAATGTGATCATCCAAAACTCTGCTGCCCATGCTCTAACTTGCACCAAGTCCTGTTCACCCATCAGCCCTGTGCTCACTGACCTACTCTGGCTCCCGGTTAAGCAGTGCCTTGATTTTAAAATTCTCTCTTATGCTCCCATTGGAAACCAGGCAAAACGCATGTTCTAGTGAAGGTTTCTGCATTGGTTCTGGGAAGAAGCCCCTTATAGCACATCTTGTATCAAAACACAAGTGAGCGACTACTATACGCATTTCATAAGAAAGGAAACAATAAACTTATGGTAATGAGGATACTACAATATTTAATGAAATTCATTTTTTAAAACATAATTTGGTTCAAGAAGTTGCACCTTGAGAATGTGCCAAGTTAGAAATCCTCTCAAAAACTTGTACGAATGCATTTAAGAAAATCACAAAAAACAAAAATAAACAGTGACATTTCCCGAAGAGTCAGCTCTCTCCCAGGGTTAAGGCTAGGATGTTGATTAGAATAAAATATTGGGACTCAAATCATGCAGGCCAGTACTATAAACGAATAAGACGCCAAGTTGGCAAAACTGTTTTTTGTTAGTCCCAGCTAGAACAAGTGAATGCTGCATCTCTAGTTGGACACTGCATCTGGCAATCTCTACAATTTACTCGTAATATTTAGAATGAAGGAGAAACCCTGATCTGTCAAAACACAAGTCTGCTAGTGTTGTAATAAAGTTAATGAACACAACACAGTTAAACACTGACTTTACATAACCAGCAGAAAGCCTTTTTACACAAGTCTTTCACATACACAAGCCTTCCCCCCGCCCCCCCGCCCTTTTAAATTTGCACTTTTGCCCATGCTGCACTCAGTGATCCCGTATTATCCAGAGCTGCTTACAGAAAAGGTCAAAAGTATCTCTACAATAATTAACACTGCAGTATCCCTCATTTTGATCTCCCGCAACAGGAACGTGGTCACAAAAAGGCCAAAAAAAATCAAAACCGTGCAAAAAAGGTCCATTCTCGACAAAAATCTTATAATTAACTTCCATGTACTTCTTTTAAGTTAGCGGGGCAAAATAATCTATTAAATGTATTTGTTTATTCAAAATAAAATGTTGCTACAATAACAATGCAAATGGACGCATGTCTAGACTTCAATAATTGTCAATATGAATTGATAGGCACTAAAAACTGCTGCTGGTCTAGACTAACCAATGATACCAGACAGCGAGAGTGGACTTTAAAAAAAAATTAGTATAGGGCACTAACAGCTACTGTGCAGTGAAACAGTCCTCTTGGTCCACATTTTGCAGTCAGTGAAATGGTAAAGAGGACTGACAGGAAAATAAAATAGTAGAATCTAGTGTTGCTTAAATAATCAGTTATGTAACAAAATAAAATTAAAGAATTAAGCTCACAAAGATGAAATGCCCATTAATACTGTTTCCACAATGGAAGTGTCATTTTGGTCACCACTGGAATTGAGTTGGATAAAAGCTACCAAAAAAGAGGGGATACTGCAGCTTAAAAAAAATTACAAGAGTCCACTCATGAAGACAGCCACATTGCCTCACATAAAATCCAACACAGCGCTAACAGAATAATTACTGACTTCAGGACTTGACTCTCAAGGCTAACTGTTCCAACTCAAGAGAGGCGACATGAAGAACACTCTCTTCTGCAGTCTCATTCCACACAGGGCCACGATTTGGATAAAATACCAGCAGATTGCGTTGTTATGAAGGTATGGTTCCTGCACGGTCTCTTCCTAGAAAACAGTGCACTTCTTTCTACGCTTTTTCACCGGTGGTGGGCACAGCACGGCTCGAATTGCTTCATCAAAGACCGTTTTCAAACCTCGCTGAGTAAGAGCAGAGCACTCCAGGTACTTCACAGCACCTGTGGGAAAAAATACAGCTTTGAAAATACAGATCGTATCAAATGCTCAAGTTCACCGTGTCACTGCTTTCATTGATGGAACTCTTCTCTTTGGCAGGTTTCCAAGTTGTCATTCTATGTCCAGTAATGAATGCTCACAATCTCAATCTACTACAGTTGCTTCAACTGTCGTTGCAGCAGATCAGTGCAAATGTTTTTGAGGTTTTGTTTCGTTTCCCATTTGCTTTTGCCATAACACACAGTTGGGAGGGCAACAGGATCTTGACAGAGCTCAGTGCCTCCATGGCCTAGATGTGCACGTCAATACAGTAAAGGATCTGCAGTGGACACTTCTCACTCCTCTCCAACCTGGCTCAGGCTCGCAAACTTACTCAGTAATATACCAAGTGATTACACAGGTTGATTTGTTTTGGTTTAGTTCAATCAATTTTATTTCAATTATATAATCTTCCCATGGGACACAATCCCAGTGATTAAGGGGAGGTCAGGGGGATTTTTTTAAAAAGCTAGGGTTCCCATTGCTGGCCATTATTTTGTGACTCCTACAGGAAGATGCACAAGCGTGGATATTAGGCGAGCCAAGACTTGGCTCCTCAGTCAAATAGCCTGCCATCACTTAAAAACATGAAGAATTATATAAAAGTGGAAGTATTGGAAGACTGACTTTCAGGAGGTTTTATTGCAAAAGTCCACAGGAGAGAAAATTGGAAAAAAATTAAGAACTCCCAATAGGTTTGACGATTTGAAGTCTTACAGGCTGATGTCAAACTGTATCTATTTTATTCAAACCCTTACATACATAGGCTGATGTTAGAGAGCTAAAAGGTGCTGCAAATGGCCATAGTTCTATTTGAGCTTCATTTTAGATGGGGGGAGGGGGAGCTTGATGAGGTGAATAGCCTACGGAAACAAGGAAACATAAAGTAGCTCAACACACAGGCAGACTTTCCCAGGGGATTGGAAGTGGAGGATTTCTTCACTTTCTCACGAGCTGACAATAAAAGTCAACAGTGCCCCCAGAGCAGAATGGAGGATGGACTGTAATTCTCCCAGCTGCTAAAACAAAGGCCCCTTTCAGTTTCTGCAAGGCCCTCCTCTAGCATCATGCAGAGCCTTTATTTTCACAACAGAAACCCGATACGAATAATTATAGGCATTCACAGATTCCGAAAGGACTCTATATCTCTCTCTCTCTCTCTCTATTTCCCCACCCACATTACTGTTTTGTTCAGTGAATTTATTACAAAAGATTATTCACTTCATTAGGTATGAAGAGTTAACTTTAGAACACAAGTTATTTTATGCAGTTATTTATTAAGTTTTAAGTCAAAATATTATTTCTGTAACAGTGAAATAAGACAACAACTTGTGTATATATATATATTATATATATAGCACCTTTAACGTAGTAAAACGTTCTAAGGCGCTTCACAGGAGTATTATGAGATAAAAGATTTGACACTGAGCCGCGCAAGTAGAAATTAGCACAGGTGACCAAGTTTGGTCAACGGGGTAGGTTTTAAGGAGCGTCATGGAGGAAAGAAAGGCGGAGAGGTTTAGGCAGGGAGTTCCAGAGTTTGGTGTCTAGGCAATAGAAGGCAAGGCCACCAATGGTTGAGCGATTATATTCAGGGATGCTCAAGAGGGCAGAATTAGAGGACGCAGACATCTTGGGGTGGGGGTTGTGGGACTGGAGGAGGTTACAGAGATAGGGAGGGGCGAGGCCAAGGAGGGTTTGAAAATAAGGCTGAGAATTTTAAAATCAAGGCATTGCTTAACTCCGGAAGCCAATGTAGGTCAGCAAGCACGGAGTGATGGGTGAGCGGGACTGGATACAAATTAGGACATGGACAGCCGAGTTTTGGATCGCCTCTAGTTTACGTAGGGTAGAATGTGGAAGGCCAGCCAGGAGTGCATTGGAATAGTCAAGTCTAGAGGTAACAAAGATATGGATGAGGGCTTCAACAGCGAATGAGCTGAGGCAATGCGCAATGTTACGGAGGTGGAAATAGGCGGTCTTAGTTATGCTGCGGCTATGTGGTCGAAATATGACACCAAGGTTGCGAACAGTCTGGTTCAGCCTCAGACAGAAGTTGGGGAGAAAGAAAGACTTGCATTTATATAGCACCTTTCACGACCACCAGATGTCTCAAAGCACTTTACAGCCAATGAGAGGAATGGAGTCAGTGGCTCGGGAGTGGAGTTTGTGGCAGGGACCGAAAACAATATTCAATTGGTGAAAATTTCTGCACATCCAGAACTGGATGTCGGACAAGCAGTCTGACAATTTAGAGACCGTGGAGGATCGAAAGAAGTTGTAGTGAGGTCGAGCTGAGTGTCATCAGCGTACATGTGGAAACGGACGTTGAGTTTTCGGATGATGTTGCCAAGGGGCAACATGTAAATGAGAAATAGGAAGGGAACAACACAGATGACTTGTCCATATACTGTCCCACAAAAAATTCCACTTGCCCATTACCCCAGGCCTTGCTAACCTGCCTTACTCTGTGGAAGGCTGTGTGTTCGGATATCTGAACTACACAGCTCTGCAGTAATTTGGAGCAGTATTGAGCTCGGTCAATACTGAGCACTGGTGGGGTAGACGAGTCACTGGAGACTGGAATTATTCTCACCTGCCAAGATCAGATCAGCCGTGATCTTATTGAATGGTGAAGCAGGCTCGAGGGGCTCCTATTTATGTTCTTACTCCAGGTAACCCTGCAAGCCATTGCCCCATAGGGGTAGCCCTGGCTGGACAAAAGGTGAGAAGCTTACCAATGGGGCGTATCCCTGCAGGAAGAAAATGCACTCCAAATTGGATAAATAGAAATCCTATTCGGTAATTTCTCAGTATTGGATTGTACAGTCACCTGAGAACTCACTTTGAGTGGATTGCCTATGATGTTTGGAAAGAAAAAGACTTGCATTTATATAGCACCTTTCATGACCACCGGACGTCCCAAAGCATTTTACAGCCAACTACATACTTTTTTTTGTTGAAGTGTAGCCACTGTTGTAATGTAGAAATGGCAGCTAATTTGCACGCAGCAAGCTCCCACAAACAGCAATGTGATGATGACCAGATGATCTGTTTCTGTTATGTTGATTGAGGGATAAATATTGGCCAGGACACCGGGGATAACTCTCCTGCTCTTCTTCGAAATAGTTCCATTGGATCTTATACATCCACCCAAGAGAGCAGACCCAAGAGGGCCTCATAGTTTGGTGGAGTTCTGCATGTGATACCCACCCCCACCCCAAATCAAAATACTGTCAACTACCATTTCTTCAGTGTTAATCAGCTTAACAATGTTTTCCTTTCAAAAGAAAATTGAAGTTTAGTGCTGAGCCATTCCTGCTCCTGCTGGGAAAGTAATCTAATGGTGGCAGATCAGCAAGTACTACATTACATTCCTCTTCATCACCAAGGTGTTCTGCTTAGAAACACTCCGTCTGCTCTTCGGATCGCTTATTGGAGTCTGGAATTTGTGTGCAAGTATTATTTCACAGACAGATTTACCCATTAATTACCACTGCACAGGTCTGGTCAGAAAAGTAAAAAGTACTGCAAAGTATGATTTAGAAAAAACCTTTAGCCCTTTGTCAATGAATGACATTTGCGAGACAAGGTTGCATGATGTAGCACAGTCCTTTCCAACAACATACAAAACTGCTTTTAAACACTATTTTACACAGTTGTAGTAAGGGGAAGAATATAATCTTTTTTATTCGCTACTTCCTTCACCAATTGTCTTCTCTCCCACTCCAGGAAGTGTTTGACTGTTCACGTGTGGTTTTTGCCGCCCTCAATACCTTGCTGAAGTAGGATTTTTTTTTTTTTTTTTACATGCTCCAAACACAGTCTCAACAGGCCATTTGAACAGGTGGTGTATAGTTTATAAGTCCAGCTGATAGCAAGAGACCCACATTTTTGCTGTTGTCTACACTCCAACATAAAAGGGCCATTAGCGGCTTGAAAATACAGATAATAGGGCTTCTTTGTGGATGGGGAAAGGAGGCTTCAGAGAATTATTTAAACTAATTGATAAGATGGGGGAATGGGCTAAAAAGCAGCAGATCGATATCAGTGTCAGTAGGCATGAGGCAAGACAATTTGGTTTAAAAAAACCCCACAGTAATTAGTCTCTGAAGGGCAGTAGGATCGGTACGTGGAAGAGCAGGAGGTTTGGAGGGTACCGGGCATTGAAAGCAGCATCTCGGCTTGATCAGGCTGTTAAAAAAAAAACTAAGATTTCCAGCTGCGGGTACAAGTAGTATAGAATACAAGAGCCAAGAGTTAATGATAAGCCCAGGAAAAACTTCTTTTGAGTGCTGAGAGGGGTTGGAATTCACTTCCAGGGTTGAGGCAGAAATAATTATCAACATTGAAGATAAGATTGGATAGGTGATGGATGAAGAAAAAGGGGATAAATTATACCAGCTCACGTGGAGGGTAAATGGGGCACGGACTGGTTTGGGCCAAATGACCTGTTTCATAAGAACATAAGAAATAGGAGCAGGTGTAGGCCATACGGCCCCTCGAGCCTGCTCCGCTATCTAATACAATCATGGCTGATCCGATCATGGCCTCAGGTCCACTTCCCTGCCCGCTCTCCATGACTCCTTATCGTTTACAAAACCATTTATTTCTGTCTTAAATTTATTCAATATCCCAGCTCTCTTGTTGCTATAACTTATGTAAATAATTTACAGTGAAATCATTACACAATAGGCTGTTTCAGTGGCTCCCACTGCAGCTGTACAGAGACCCAGTTTCTGGTTTTGATTACAGTCCTTGTTTAGAGGGAGCAGTGAATATTGTATCCGATTGGTTAAGCTGCAGGATAGTCGAGCAACAAAAGAGCTGCAGACTTGCATCTAAATACATTGCACAAAAACAAAAACCCCCATGCATCACCCAAGAAAATAGTAAATTACACAACAACTCAGTGGAATGTCCCTCATTTGTGTTGTGTGTACAGAAGCACTTCTGTAGTAAAAGGTTTCCTACATTACAACAGTGACTACACTTCAAAAAGTACATACCGGTAATTGGTTGTAAATTGCTTGCGAGACATCCGGTGGTCATGAAAGGCGCTGTACAAGTGCATGTCTTTCTTTCATAAGTTGTGCCTCAATAGTAAAATAAAAACGATTGCAAGATAATGAATGACTTCTATTAAAATGGTTCTCCATGCTCCATTGATGTGCGCTGAGCTTCTTGGTAACCGAGTACAGATGTGAAAGAAAATAGTTTTTTTTTTTAAAAAGTGACAAAAGGCAATAGTGAGTACTGCGGTATTGAATGTGAATTCTTGGTGCTGGATAATAAAGCTGACTTTACAGCTCTC
Source organism: Pristiophorus japonicus (assembly GCF_044704955.1). Lineage (NCBI taxonomy): Eukaryota > Metazoa > Chordata > Chondrichthyes > Pristiophoridae > Pristiophorus > Pristiophorus japonicus. The sequence goes on from NC_091992.1 coordinate 109,013,173, forward strand.
TTCAACTGAGTTTAAGTAATACCAGGGAGAACATTTCTACGTTAGAAGGACAGTCACACCCCCAATGGGTTAATACACATTGTGGGGGAGGGGGAATTTTAGTCTAGATCGAACCACGGTGTAAGCGTTCTCATTGGCCTTAATGCTGACACTGAGTGCACAGAATTGGAAAGTCCCATTTCCAACATCCCTCAACTTGATCAGCACCTTTAAAAAATGTCATCCATTTTAGCAGAAAATCTAAAAAAAAAGCAACGTCTTGTTTAAATATTCAAGAAGCATAACATGGTTCAAAGTCAAAAACAAAAGTAATGTTGGATATCTGAAATAAAAATAGAAACTGCTGAAACTGCACAGCAAGCCAATGACCATCTGAACGAGAAAGTTAGATTAAATGTTAAGATGTGACTCTCACTCACACCTGAAACACCAACTAGATCCAAGCCTATCTTTCTCATTCAGATGCCAAGCGTTTCTATCATATTCTACTTTTATTTTCGATTCTAGTTCATTGGAATAAAAACAGAAAATGCTGGAAATACTCAGCAGGTGAGACAGCATCTGTGGAGAGAGAAACAGAGTTAACGTTTCAGGTCGATGACCTTTCGTCAGAACTGTTCATTGAATCTCATTTCACAATAACAAACGTCATCCAGTAACCATTTAATAAACTGTCCCGCTCCCAAAATTAGTAACTTTTATTTATATAGCTCCTTTAACGTAGTAAAAGATCCCAAGGCGCTTCACAACAGTGTTACAAGACAAAACAGATAAATTTGACACCGAGCCACAAAAGAAGAAATTAAGGCAGATGACCAAAATCTTGCTTAGAGGTAGGTTTTAAGGAGCGTCTTAAAAGGAGGAAAGAGAGGTAGAGAGGCAGGGAGGCTTAGGGAGGGAGTTCCAGATCTTAGGGCCCAAACAGCTGAAGGCACGGCCACCGATGGTTAAGCAGTTATAATGAGGGATGTTCAAGAGGCCAGAATTTGAAGAGCGCAGACATCTTGTGGGGTTGTAAGGCTGAAAAAGATTATAGAGATCTGGAGGGGCAAGGCCATGGAGTGATTTGTAATCAAGGATGAGAATTTTGAAATCGAGGCGTTATTTAACCGGGAGCCGATGTAGGTCAGAAAGCACAGGAATGATGGGTGATCATGACTTGGTGCGAGTTAGTACACGGGCTGCTGAGTTCTGGATAACCTCAAGTTTAAGTAGTGTAGAATGTGGGAGGCCGGCCAGGAGTGAGTGGGAGTAGTCAAGTCTAGAGGTAGCAAAGGCCATGAATGAGCACAAGAGCTGTGGCAGAGGCAGAGGTGGGCAATGTTACGGAGGTGGAAAAAGGCGGTTTTAGTTATGCCGCGGATATGTGGCTGGAAACTCATTTCAGGGTCAAATATGACACCTAGGTTGCGAACAGTCCGGTTCACCAGCAGATTGATGCTCGGGAGAGGGATGGTCAGTGGTTAGGGAACGAGATTTGCTATTCCTGAATTGATGCCACCCGCTTCATATGTCTAACAAGGATCTCTTGAAAAGGCGGTGACAGGTTGGCAGTATAAATAACAGACATTTTTTGTTTCTCCACTGCAGGATCATCTTTGCAGAGGCCACAAATATACTGCAGTAGTGGAGACTGTCGTCACCTTGTGAAGTTTACTGATTTTTGCCCTCCTCCCAAATCAAAATATACAATTTAAACTGAACCTATATTAACAGTGAAAAGGAAAGCCACATTCATAAGAGACATCCAGTAATAACCTTTAAGCAAACACATTCATCGCAATTCCCCCAGAAATCCTTTTTAATAATTGCTTGATCAACTTGTAGGAAAACAGGTTTCATTGCTGCTGGGAATATTGAGGTCAACATTGATTGTGTCACACAAAGACTAAATCAGACATTTCATTCAGTGCATTCAGATTTTGGTATCTTCCCAAGATTGTCAATATTAAGGCAAGCTTAGTTTCAGGTCTCAGAGGTTTCATGGTTCTTTAGCATCAATTCTCATTCAGTTCTGCAGCACTGCCTCAATGTTGATTGCTCAAGGCACAATAGGAAGGCTAGCCCTCATTGATATCAGAGTGACAGACCGATGCAATTCTTCCTATGACTAATTGCCAAGTCTGCATGTTGCAGCAATCTATATGCATCAATCCAATATCTACTCAAAAGATGATGGCCTGGGGCACTTGACTGTGGCCTGAATGGAGCAGTCATTTTGTGTTATGTTTTGTTGGCAAATTTTCATTTTAACGTGGCAACTGGATTCTCCCACCATGTGTGTTTAAAGTGGTAAAGTATTTCGTCCTACAATTCCTCCCAGACCTTGCCACCACTCACCTATCTCCCTGGCCATAGCCAACCCCTGCGGGTAGGTAATGGGAGCCAGCTTTTTATCTCTTAGCCTTTCAATGGTGTCCTTATCATCCCGCAAATCCAGCTTTGTTCCTACTAGGATTATTGGCGTGTTTGGACAATGATGCCGCACCTCTGGGTACCACTGCATGGAATACAAAAAATACCAATTTGGAGTTTAAGTATCATCAAATAAAGTTAATTACTGCCATACCATGACTGACCTTTCATACAATTAACTTATTTCCAATTATATTTTTTAATTAAATATGTGTTATTTCAATGCAAATATCAACAGTATGCTTTGGATTCACGTCCATTTGAGACTGAATTGAGATGTCATCTATTTCATTTAGGATCTTTAACAACCCAACTCATGGAATTAAGTTATCCCATTTATCTGGAAGCAAAAGCACTGAACTGGGGAGTTGTGGGGGGGGGGGGGTTTCAAACTCCAAGGCCGCTTCAAGGTTGGCGGATCTCCAAATGATTGGGGGCAAGGGTGGGGTAGGTGTGTCACATTCTCGCCTCGACCCCCCCACCACCTTCAAACAAAACTGAAAGTGGTGGAAATCAAACAAAAGCAACAAATACTGTAAACAGGTCAGTTGATATCTGTAAAGAAAAATTTGGACAAAATCCAGCTTTTCTCTTACAGATGATGACTAACCTGCTGTGTCTTTCCAACATTTTATTTTTAAAAACGCTAAATGTTTCTTCATCTTAACTGAGTGGATGAAACAGGATGCAAGCTCATGAAGTGTAGCACCTGCAAAAGACTTCATTGCTCCTGAAAACTATATTTAATGCCGCAGGTCAAGGTTGGCTGCTGATGTACCAATGCAGCAAACCATTGTGCCCACAATTCCCCACACATTAGTTCCAGATCGCAACTGGTACACAGCAAGGGTGCCAAAGATAAAGGCACTTTCCTTCTATCAAGGGGAAGAAATCTGCACACTCATGCGCCTGAGAGAAGGTTACCTGCACACCATTTTGGCCAAGAAATGGTGGATAGGGACTGAAAAGGACATAGCTAAATTATGAACAGTTTCTATACGCATAGGTATCATACAAAGAAATAAAAACACTAACGCTACATCACTAGCAATGAATCACTGCAAGTGAGTACCAGTGAAGCAGTTAAAAACATCTATTTAGTTCGCTTGCACGAGACCTTTGACCCCCATGAACTGGGAAACCTGGTTAGGACTGTACATTAGGCCCACACCTTTTCGATTGCTTAAGGTCCCATACTGACAAATATATTGCATGTACAAGCTGTAATTTGACCCAGCGCTTCAAAAAGAAAACATTACCTTTGCTCTGACATTTTCAAAGGATGCTGGACTCACGAGTGAAAAGCAGATCAAAAAAACATCCTATTAAAACAAATACAAAAGGTTAATTTAATCCATATAAATAAGGACTCATCTCCATTACCTGGTTTCCTGTGGAATTTGTCATAAATCAAATCGGCATGAAGACTAAGGTGGACATGACATTAGAAGGGATCAAAAAAGATATTACATTTAAGATAGAAAGGGTGGGGGGCGGGGAGAAAGATAATTGATAAACTAATCAAACTTAAAGATAAATCCCTTGGTCTGGATGGATTGCATCCACGTATACTAAATCCTTACTCAAAGATAGAATAGAAAAACATGAAAAACTGAAAATATAATAGGAGTAGTCAACACATATTCCAAAAGGGAAGGTCATACTTGACTTACTGAATTCTTTGAAGTAGTAACAGAAAGGGTAGATAAGGTAATGCAGTAATAAACTGTATAATAGACTCATGATGAAGTTCAGAACATGTGCAATCAGGGAACAAGTAGCAGAATGGATAGCAAGCTGGCTACAAAATGTGTAAAAGAAAGAGTAAGCGGTTAAAGGTAGTTACTCAGATTGACAAATGGTGGGAAGTGGGGTCCCACAAGGATCGGTGCTGTGACCACTGTTGGTCACCATTTACATAAATGATTTGGACTCAGAATTCAAAGTACAATTTCAAAATTTGCAGAGGACACCAATTTTTTTTTTGGGCGGGGGGGGGGGGGGGGCGGTGGCGGGGGAGGTGTAGTTAATACAGAGGATGACTGACAAAATACAGGAAGCCATTAATAAACTTGCAGAATGGGTATGTAATTGGCAACTGAACTTCAATAATGATAAGTGTGAGATAGTACATTTTGGTCGGAAGAATAAGGCCACATACACCTCGGAAAATAAGTGTCTAAATGGGGTAGAGGAACCGAGGAATCCGGGGGTACAGATACACAAATCAATAGTGGCACAGGTCAATAAGGTCATAAAAATAGTAAATAACACACTGGGGTTTATTTCTAGAGGGATAGAATTGAAAAGCAGAAGTTATGTACAGACCCTTGGTTAAGACCACAATTGGAGTACTGTGAACAGTTCTGATCTCCATGTTATAAAAAAAAAAGATAGAGGCACTGGAGAAGGTGCAACAAAGATTTACTAGAATGATACCAGAACGGAGAGGTTATATATCAGGAAAGATTGAACAAGCCGGGGCTCTTTCCTCTGTAAAAAAAAGAGAAGACTGAGGGGTGACCTGATAGAGGCCTTTACAATCATCAAAGGGTAGATGTAGAGAATGTCCCATCGCTCAGTGTAGTAGCCAGACAGACCTGTAATATTCACTCCCAACACCATATGTTTTATTTTCAGGAGCATTAAGGAATATTTTATAGTTCCTAATGGAATCAGGTCGGGTTAAAACCTGCTACGGTAACGACAGTAGACAGTACCACCTGTCACTGGTCAATACAGAGTGCCTCCAGAAAATGCCAATGGCTTTGGGCAGACGCGTGCATGGAGGAGGGAAGTTGGACTCTTGATGGAGGAGGGAGGTTGGACTCTTGATGGAGGAAATGCCAAACAGCCGATGAACTAATCCTTGCATGAGCTAACCTACAAGCCGTAACACAGCTGCAGTACAAAACAAGTCAATGGTTTTGATAGAGTAGATAGAGAATGTTTCCACTTGTGCAGAAGTAGAGTCCATCAATATAAGATATCACCAAGAAATCAAATTGGGAATGCAGAAGGAACTTCTTTACCAAGAGAGTGGTGAGAATGTCGAATTCGCTATCATGGAGTAGTTGAGGCAAACAGTATAGATGCATTTAAGGGGAGGCTAGATAAGCTGTGAGGGAGAACGGAATAAAGGGTTATGCTAAGAGAGTTAGAGGAGGAAAGACGGGAGGAGGCTCGAGTGGAGCATAGACAACAGCATGGACTGGTTGGGCCGAATGGCCTGTTTTTATGCCGTATATCCCTGTCCCACCCCTTTAAATAGACTGCTTAACATTCACTGTCGAGGCTCACACAAGTAACAACAACTTGGGTGAGAGATGGGAGGATTTGCGGTGCTTAAACTCGACTCCAGCAAAGAATCAAAACTCCAGGATTGGAAGGAAGAAAATTGATATAGGTTTTTAAAAAAGGCAACATACCGTCTGTGGGTAAGAGAGGGGTCGCAGTCGGTCATAATCTTCCTGACCTGCTGTGTCCCAGAGTCCCAGATTCACTGGTTTCCCATCTACCATAACATTAGCTGAATAATTGTCAAATCTGCAAAATTAAAGCATTAGAATTCAAAAGGCATCAAATATAAACAATTTAAGAACTATTGATAAAGAATGCTACACTCAATACATACACTGTTGGGATGTACTCTCCGGGGAATGCATTGGTGGTATAGCTGATGAGTAGGCATGTCTTACCTACAGCACTGTAAAGCAGCAAAGAAACTACCATTAGTGACAAAGTTGAAAGACAATAAAACATTAATCTAAAGAGGCTAAATTGGATGCACACAAACTCTTAATTCCACGTTAGTAACCTATAAAATCCATATTCTACATCAAATCATATCATTTTCAAATATAGTGCTCCAATATATACTTTACTGCTCCTAATTCAAAGTTGCAGCACTAAATTTCCATTTTACATTCAAGGCTTAATTTAAAGTAAAGTATTGTGATTATTTAAAAAAAAATTTAAGCACTGAATTATTAAGAGTAGTCAGGCCTCCAATTCGGTTGTCCATCATCCACCCCTCCAAATGCACACAAAGGATTTGGTGTTCTGATGCCTCTGTATATTTTACAAATTTCCAAAACCCTGTTAATTCTACATGAGCATTACATGATTCATCACTGTAAAAGTATTCCCACTTGTTATTTGCAATCTAAATATTAACAATTCATGGAGTATTTAAAGAAATCAGTATTCATTTTTTTTAAAATATCATTGTTCTGGAGATTTACAACTCCTACCAAATGAAGAGAAAAGACAGACTGTACCCAGAGCCTTACTGGCACAGTTTATGGAAATCCTGGAAGTTGCTTCGTGCAATACTGGAGGTTGAAATGGAGTCACCAGCACAGCACTAAGAGGGTTGCCCGGTTTCTATTACAGGTTCAGTTCTCACACACAGATACGCCATTTGCCTTGGTGCAAAAATATTTGGGCTTTTATGCAGCTCTTGTGGCTGTCCAGTTGCTCTCTTCACAATGCCGTGAATGCAGGCCTAAATCCCAGCCGGTGACTGACACACAACCCTTCTCTGACCAGCTGCGATTAGACACAAGCGCTCAGTGCAAAATATACCAAGGTATCAGAGCAACAAATCCTTTGGATATAGCTCCTGTTAAAATGAGGAATCACCAGTAAACAAACTACACTCTCAGCATTGTGTACATGTTGTGGGGGCACCCGAAATTCTTCCAAATAATTTTTTGAAGATATTAAAAAAAAAATCTTCATGTAGAGGTATCTACCAGATGTGATCCACATTAAATGAAAGAACTTGCATTTGAAGGTTGTGGGCTCACGTCCCACTCCAGGGACTTGAGCAAATAAATCTAGGCTGACACACCTAGTGCTGAGAGAGTGCTGCACTGTCGGAGGTGCCGTCTTTCAGATGAGACGTTAAACCAAAGTCCGGTCTGCTCTCTCAAGTGGATGTAAAAGATCCCATGGCATTATTCCGAAGAAGAGCAGAGGAGTCATCCCTGGTGTCCTGGCCAATATTTATCCCTCAATCAACATAACAAAAACAGATTATCTGGTCATTATCACACTACTGTTTGTGGGAGCTTGCTGTGCGCAAATTGGCTGCTGTGTTTCCCACACTGCAACAGTGACTACACTCCAAAAGTACTTCATTGGCTGTAAAGCACGTTGACATGTCCGGTGGTCGTGAAAGGCACTATATAAATGCAAGTCTTTCTTTCTTCATATAAATGCAAGTCTTTCTTTCTTCATATAAATCGCCCGTCATGACCTCAGGATATCCCAAAGCACTTCACAGCCAACAAAATACTTCTGAAGTATGTAATGTAGGAAAATTGGCAGTCAATTTGCATACAGCAAACCACAGATGACGAGATAATCTTTTTGTCGTGTTGGTTGAGGGACAAATATTGATCAGGACACCAGAAGAACCTCCCGCTCTTTCGAATAGTGTTATGGGATCGTTTATGCCCACTTGAGTAGGCAGATGGGGCCTTGGCTTAAAACCTCACCCGAAAGACAAATAAAATTCAAGTATTACATTAAAATAAGCACAGAAAGCACAACTTTAAACTGGGGACTGAAGTACCTGTGCACCACGATACAATTGTCCTCCTCCCTCTAATCCCGTTTCAGTTGAAAACACGCGGATCTTTACACCTCGTGTACAACACCACAGGGGATCAACTAGTATTGGTTTTCACTTCCTCTGGCTACTGTCTAAAATTAGGTGTTATCTCTTTAAAGCATCCAGTTTTAAAATGAACGTTTAAACACTCTGCTAAAACAGTAATTGATCACATACATACAGACACACAAATGCGCTTGGTACTAATTTTGTATGCACAATTACAACCTCCAGATAAGAAAAGGCTCGCAGACCTGTTACTACCGTTCTCTGACACGGACTATCTACTCCCAGGGTTTCAAAATTACAGTCCCTGGGTCACGTGCAGTCCCCACTTGAACCCTGGCATTCCAATGTTACCAAACATATTTTAGCCAACCGACTTTGCCTCCATATTGTTGGTAAACCCTCAGCATATTTGCTCCACCAGACATGATAGTGCCCTGTAACTATAGAGCACGGTTTAGAATTTTGTTACAACTGCATTTCTCCCATCACTTATCTTCTCCCCATTTTTTCATCCTCAGGACCAATTCTTGTGGAGAATGCAGGTAATTGGAGATCCCCCAAAGCTACATGGGCTCGTCACAAAAAGCATGAACCCAGACCTTAACCACTGTGGTGCTTGTTGAGCCCGTCATTAGAAGGTACACAATCCAATTCCAGGCCCTTTCCACTATTGCTCTCGGGCTGGTTACTAAAACTGCTTTAAATAGACCTTTTATGTTGGTGTCAGTGGGCATGGCGCTGGGTCCTGAAGTGTGGGTCTCACTCAGCCAGTGGCTTTTCCCAATGTAAAGCTGCTGAATTTACCAGGAAGACCTAAAGTCTACAAATCTGCTGTCCGTTTAAAATAATCAAATTAATCATAAAAACACAAGAACTGGCTCTTTAACTCCAAATTAAAAGACCAGTATAAAAGACACTTTTAAAGGTGCTTGGGTCGACGTTCTTAGCATTTCCTCCTTCCCTGTGGAAACCATTCATTACTGTTCAGAGTTTCTCATTCCCCTTCAAATTGGTGTCAGCAGAATGTTCCTAAATCCCAGGTTTTGTGCAGCCGACTGCAAACCAAAATGTAAAACTGGTGGAAGTTGCGAAAACCAGGTTGGGGCGAGGATCTAGGCTACCTGTCTTAGCGAGCCAAGGCAACTTGGAATTCAAAATGTGGCAGGCGGAGCAAGATCAGCGCTTTAGGAACCAGCAGCACCAACACACCACTGATGCCAATGCAAAAGGGCATATTATTGGCAAAATGGCAGACAGATGCCACTTTCTACATTAAAAAAAATACAATGACTGTAGCTGCCACTGTGGCTAAATGCACAGAGCCGTACAGACGAGGAAGATCCCACACTTGATTACTCGGCTATGCCAAGTTTCCTTCATTGTTCCTGGGCTAAGAAGAATATATATGATACATTAAGGCTGCTGTCTCCAACGGCTATCCAGCTAGAAATCATACATATACGTGGATGTTGGCAGGAAGACAGGATCGAGTTTCACTTCATGTCTGAATAGCCGAATAGCCTGCCATTAGCTGGCAGCAATAATGTCTATTTGGGTGAGGTACATTACCAGTGTAATTATACCCCAGTATAAGTCTGCACCTTCAGGACAGAAGCAAGTAAAATTCAAGGAACAGTAGATTCTTTTTTTTTTAAAAAAGAAAGCGTCCAGGAAAATACAGATGAATGTTTTTCCGAGGGAGAAGGGGAGAAAAGTGTTTTCTTCAAATCTGTTGCCTACATCACCATAACCTGTCAATAGATCATTAACAAAAGCAGAAACCACTCAGCAAATCAAGGCCAGATTATGCAGAGAGAAGTGACAAGTTAACATTTCAGGCATAATCCTTCATCAGAACTTTAATATCCCATCATATCCTGGATACTGAAACATTAGTTTGAGGAATTCAATTTCAGTGATTGAAACCTGGGAGCTGGCTACCTATTAGTTTATAGAATTTACAGCGATTTCCCAATCTGATTTCACTGGATTCTGAATCAGATATTGTCCATCTTAGAAATTAAAACTGTTGGGCGTTTTTGTTTATCATAAGAAATGGTCACTGACTGTAGCAGCGGAGCTGTGGAGTGTGGAATACTGACCTTACTCACTCTACAACCAGGTCAGGTAGGCTACATTATAGTTGAATGGCCAGTCAATGATCAGTCATCAAAATCGAACTATCCGACTGGAAAACATTCTATTTATATGTATGAGTGCATTGTTTTTGGTCAGTGCATTCACGTTCGTTGGGGCTACAGACAGCATCAACCATCGTTGCCAAGGGACAATACTCAAAACATGCAAGCCCTTTGCATTCAGTGAAAAGCACAGAATAAATGCAAGAGTTCCTCCGCAGTCTGCTGATACACCAGCCTTAAAAAGGATTCAACCCTCCCCTCCCTGTCATATTGCTGGTTCCCACACTCCTCATCCTTTAGATTCAGAGGGAGACTGTCAAATTAGTAGCAATTAGATTAATATCCAGTGGGAAGTGGAGTGAGACAGTCCAAACTCATGTCATTTAAGAATCAACAGCGGCAGAAGACTTCCATCTCATCCACTTGGGCTAGTTTCAGACATAGGTTACTGGAGGTTACAGGACAGTATTCCAATCCACTGCTCTGCACAGTACTTGTTTCTCAGATTGACTGAAAATTATCTACATTATCTGTTTATGTTGTAGATTCTGCAAAAATGACAATCTCCGTGTTCCAAATAACATCGGCAACATTGAGATGGTGCATGCATGTGATATGCTGATATCTGCATGTGATATACACCATCTGTTTGTGACTACCATTCTGGCTACTTTATTGCCAGAATAAAACGGTGGACCCAATGGCAAATAGCACTTATTTCTGCCATCTAACCGGCACCTTGCGACCAGAGGCAGGCATACACCCAGGTCCAAGGACTGATAGGTGGATAGTTAGCCCAGTTCTAAACACAAATTTCAGACAGCTGGTAGTGGAATAGCAAATCAGAAATTCCTCACAACCAAGGCCTATTATTTGTGGTTTCCATGAGAAAATGGGTAGCATCCTAGAATCTAATCCTCCACCCCATCCTCCCAAACACAAGTAAAAATCCCCTAAAGTACAAGTGGAGTGCGACTTACTCAGTCGCTATAAAACAATTGCCCCAAATCACCAAAACACGTTAAAAAATGTTATGTAGAATCCTGCTGACTAAATATAGAATGTGACATCAAGTCACCAGAGATAGTGGATCTGCTTATAAACCCTTGAACACAAAGCAAACCAGCAGTTTCATTTCCAGACAGAACGTACTTTCTGACAAAGGTAGGTCACATATTCATTAGAATGCGATAATGCTTAAGTTATTAAAGCTATATTCATCAAATACTTATGTAAACGGAGCTCAAAACAGACCCATTTTCAAAAAAAAAGACAGGGAGTGGCATTCAAGTTTTTCACGTTATTCATATAACATGGAATTGTTTACATCACAGCTCTATCCCATTTCTGTAGCACAAAATTTGGGGCAAGAGGGAAGAGGCGGCAGTGATTACAGAACAAAATTGTCGTTGTTGAAAGCACAGTCTTTATAAAGAAATGCTTGGTAAACCTTTTTGTTTGTCAAATACTCAAACGCAATAATGCAATTCATCAAATTCCTACTAAAACATCACTGACCAAAATGGTCCTCAGCAATATTCATATCCCCATTTACAAAGACAATATTTCTTTCATCAAATACTGTAAATTAATTCTGCAGTTCTACACAACGCATATTTAACATTAAAACATTTACCAAAGAACTGAGCTACAGCATTTTAAAATAACCTGCCCATCATATTGAGAGCATGTGGGGGTTTAATGCCAAAGTGCAAACCATCAAACACTTAATGTTGCTAAGTAACCAAAAGCCCTAATTCTTTGTCAGAAAGCTGCATCATCTGTTAGTTGAGATAGCACATTCCAAGCAGAGCCCAGTATCTCACACTTCTCTTAAGACACTCCTCATTGGTTAGCGATGATGTAATGATTAACAGGGAGGAAACATAAGCACACACAGAAAACTAAAATGCAATTCACCAGCTAGAGAGCTCAGCTGAATGCAGCAGTTGATAACAAAGCTTTGCTTAGACACCCGAACTGTAGTCTTGGCAGCTCACATACCATGAAGCCCATCATTATATTAAAAGAAAAATAGATGAAAAAGCACACTGAAGATTTCCCCTCCCGACAAATCAATTTTTTTTTAAAAAAAGCTAATATTTAAACAAAATCATAAATGAAAATGTCAAGATTTGAGAGTGACATATTTCTTCTTTTGTCTCCTGAAGGCACTGACTTTTCATGGGATATGGTTTTACAGGTACTGGCAGCCTCCAGTAGTTAACCCAAGTGACCATTCTTCACACACAAGCATAGACACTGTTGGCAAGGCAGTCAATGAGGTTAAATCTTAGGTGGTCCCTCGTATCGAGGATGACTTACTTCCACACCAAAACGGTTCACAGGTGTTTCAATGAAGGACCTGATATTCCAGGTTGCGAACTACATATTGAAGGGTGGAAGATGTGGATTTTTTAAATTAAAAAAAAAACGTGTGGTGGCCGTTGCACACCAGCCACCGCACGGGCTTGACAGAGCTACGTCTTGGTCCAGTGGCAAAGGTTAACCAAGTATCATTATGGAGTTGAATCTTTTCTCACCCAACTGCACACACACACTATTGGTTAAAGATCGGGAGTGCAAATACTGGCTGATTTCGCCCCCTCTCTAACTGCGAAAATGCAGGCCAACAGTGGTATCCTTATTGCCACCCCATCCAAGATCAGCTACCTCAGTATATAGACACCGAATTCATGTCTTCTTCCAGCATAAATTAATACCTTTAATATATTAAAACATGGAGATAATACCCCATTAGATACTCAGTTTATTTTATTTACCCCATTATGAGGATGCCAAAAATAATTATATATTATGCACTTCATGTGTGTCTGTCTTCCAATAAAACTTCCCCTTTCCTTCACACATTTGTTATAAAACAGCACATCTTCCAACTCACTACAGGCAACCCCACAGAGATCTCCTACAAATTAAGCCAATGTAGTTCAAGTGGACGTTAAAGATCGTTAGCACTATTAAAGAGCAGGAGTTTTCTTTGCGTTCTGGCTGACATTCCTCCTTCAACCAATATAAACTACAAACAGATTACCTGGTCATTCTTATTTGATGTTTGGGTCAAGAATGGCTGCAACATTGACCTAAACAAGTCATTGCACTTCAAAAAGTAATTCATTTTTCAAAGCACTTTCAGACACGGATATGATAATGCAAGTTTTATGATGGTAAAATGACGAAGCAGTGATCCCACGAAGATGTACTTAGTAGAAACACCTTACAAGCAACGTGAGGATGGGGAACAGTGCAGTTCCCCATCCTGCACAGCCCTGCCTCACAGACATGGCTGACTGATCAGCAAGTAACTGGACAGCACCAGAGATGTCCCCGTTCCACTCTCCTGGCTGAAGCAGGAAATGTGCTAACAGTGCAACTCTTAAAATAGGACAGATGGCTTTGCAAAGAATAAAACAAGCAAGCAATGGTTGGACAATGCAAAGTGAGGTTAACAAGTCATTCATGAAGGATGGCAATGTAATGAGAAGACTGCAAAAGATGGTTATGAAATAGCCTTGTTTTTCTTGTAGTCCAGAAACTGTGCTCCGGATCAGCTTTCAACACTACCTTGCAGCTCGGGGTAATGGCGGCATGTGCAAAATGGAAAATAAAATTGGCTGTGATATTACATAAAATATGCAAGGCGGACACAAATCGGAGATTATCGAGCCCGTAGTGCAAGGTCCATAGGCCAGTGAACTGACTAAGATGAGGTAGCTACTACTCAAGTTTGATGGAAATTCAATTTTTGAATAACTGAGATGACAAGTTGGTATTTGCAAGAGACAACCTCCGTCCAGGTCCCTGCAACGATCAACAAAAGCTAAAAGGAGGGGGTTCCAACAGCTACTATTCTTTCCTGGATTTCCCCAGATGAATCTCTGAAGGATCCACTCCATTTTACCAGTTCCAAAACTTGACTGGTATAGAGCAGGACTTGGGGCAGTTCAGTCAGAAATTCCTGTTGTTCTAGCTGCAGATATAACAGCACATTTAGCAATTCTCCAGCAGAAGGGGTGGTAAGATAGATCTGACAATTTTACAATATCACCTTAAATGACTTCATACCAAGCAGTCATGTAGTACTACTGAAGCCCATCTCAATTATAAAAGCCATGGTCGATGCCGTATGCCTTCTGCTGCCTTTACTCTCAAGGCGCTTATATAATGGTGTCAATAGAGAGCTTGCATTGGTTCTGAAAATGCAAGATTCACTACGCCACGAGCAACATCTTCATAAACCAGCCCAATTCACTAACTCCAACGATTGATTGGGAAGACCCAGAAATAAGCTGGTCAGCCAATTGCCAAATTTAGCAAATCCAGCAGGTGTCCATTGTGGCTGAGGTTGTTGCTGCCTGAGCAAAACACCAACTTTGGTAAATATCTGCATTGAAACACTGCCGACACCAATAGAAAAACAAAGTCCTGAAATAACACTTGTATAAATATAATATATAGGAAATGCTAGGAATCACAGCAGGCCAGGCAGCATCTGTGGAGAGAAAGAGAGTTAATGTTACGGGTCAGACGAAGGGCCACAGACCTGAAACGTTAACTCTGTTTCTCTCCACAGATGCTACCTGACCTGCTGAGATTTCCAGCATTTTCTGTTTTTATTTCAGATTCCAGCTTCTGCAGTATTTTGCTTTTGTACTTGTATTTATATAGGTGCCTTGTTATATCAAAATGTATGAAGCAGCTAAGATGATGAATTCTAATGTCTTTGTCTTTCCAAGACCTACTTCAGAATTCCAGCACTCGCAATTATTCCTTTTATCTCATTATAGCTGCTAGTTGGTGCTGTGGCATCAGGAGGCATTTTCCAAATATCTGTTAATTGCCAGGGCACAGAAATTTGCAAATGTGCAACAACTGGCAGTGGAACAGATCATGTTTGTACCATGGCTTATTACAGATATGCACAAGATAGGGTTGTTTTTTTTTTAAACCCCTCGTAAAAATGTAAATATTAGTCAGTTTGCAAACAAATATTTAATGCAGCATATTGCTACTGAGGCAAGTAACAAGGAACATGAAATGTCACATCGTATCATTCTCTATTCACAATGACACGGACACAACTTAAGATAGCGTGCTAATTCAGCATCTTAGCTCATAGATTGATGGTATATATTTTATAGAATATGAACATGTATATGATAGAGATTATATTTTCTACATTACAGAACATATGTATTTCGCACACACAGTACTAGGGGAAATAAAGAGATCTGGAATGGATTACAAACCTCGATCACATTCCAAGACTACATACACTGCCTCCTCAGCCGTCCATTTCACTGGGTTACAAATGAGCTCACTGCATGTGGTCTACTAACAAGTCTTATTTAAATGTATTCAGATATTAAAAAATCAAGTTATCTCATACCCTTGACAGCATTTGTTAAATTATTATATGGCATAAATAAACTAATGAGTAATGAAAACGCTCCAGGTTGAGGCCCTTGCACACCACTCATATTTCCAACTCGTAGGCAAGAAATAAGATAGCACACCTGGATAGTACTTTCTTCAACATTGCCTAGATCCACACACAATGGCCCGATAGTGACCTGTTCCACTGATGCGATTCTGCAGCCAACTGGTAGTAGGTATGGACCCCCTCGTCCATCCACTCCCCTTCTCTTTATTTGGCCAAGATTGGCAAACTTGCGTGGGAATCATGAATAAAATCCTGCACACGCGCCAATGTGCAGTGGCATCTCGATAATTGAGAGTTGGTAAGCAGCACTGCTGCTGAATCAGGATTAATAGGCAATACGAATTTAGTTCCAGTATTGCAGCCAAAGTAATTCAACATGCTGTCCGACCAGTTACAGCAGCAGCTGCCTTGCATCACATGACTGGATGGTGCCAGATACCACTTCAAGTCTACATAGCCAGGCACCCATAAAATGTTATTTATACAATTTTTGAAACATTAATGAACAGACATTTCTCAGCACGTAACATAAAGCAATAACTTGGCTTAAGTTTGGTCACTTCCTCCTCTCCTCCCTCAACTATTGACTTGATTAACATAATACACTCATGAGTGCCTGGTTGGGAACAATTTGTGGGGGTACAAACATTACATCAGTCAATTACATCAGCTGTGAGCCAGTTACCCCGATGTAAATCAGCAATCCTAACCAAAGAATAGGTTTTTTTCTCAAATACTACTGTTCTTTGGAGTTAGTTTTATGGCTGCACACCAGTGTCTCAAACCCTGGATTTCATATAATTTTAATTTTGGTCTGTAAGCGCTCAAAGAAGAAATATGCCATAACCCATACCACAAATTTAACTTTACAGGTCAGCCAAAAACATCAAATAAATTCCTTGTCTAATACGATGCAGATAACAGGAAGAAAATGACCCGCTTTCTGAAACACGAGACATCGTCCACAATTTAGATCTCTTCCCTTAAAGCAAAAATCCAAACCAACTCAACCCAACTGCTTAAATTCTAACAGCTTGTGGATTACAAAAACCCTTCAATATAACCCAGGTCTCCAGTTTCAAAGGTTCAATGCCTTGCAATTACACACTCAATTTTATTGCCAAAATCCTGTATCAGTTGGCAAAACTATAACCACTGGAGAGAGATGGGAATGAGGAAGGTAAAACAGCCCACTCTAAATCCTGAAATTGCCACTGATCTCTCACCACACCCCGTCCCAATTCTTTACACAGATTTTTGCCTCTGCAGCCCAGTTTGGGAGGTAACACACTCGGTCTCCCTTTTTTGGTGTTTCAGCTGAATGCTAAAGATCCCATGGCATTATTCAGCAATGTCCTCTCTCAACCAATAGCATAAAAAAAGTTAACTGGCCATTTCTCTCATTGCCATTTGTGGTAACGTGTACACAAAATGACTGCCACATTTACCGACAGAACAAAGGTTGCTGTAAAGTAATTTAATTAATTACATACTAAACATTGTGAGATGTGATAAGGCATTAAATAAATTCTTGTTTCCTTCTCTCCACATGACCAGTTCCACTTTATGGCTTGGTGAGTTGATGAGAGCAGCATGGCAGTTAACCAACCCATGAAATGATTAGTTCAAGGAAAGGAAAAATAAATGGGGCAATAAATCTAAAGATATGTATTAGAATTTTAAATCTTTGATCAGTATAATATCAGATCAATTACTTTGCATTTGCCCACTTTATGTTGGAAATTTACTTAAAAATATCAAAATCTGTGTTGATTTTATTTAATTGGTACACAACAGGCTTTGCAGAGTTTACCATCATCTCCTGATCTTATAAAATATCCATGTTGTGCTTAAAAGTACCAACACTACCCCAATTGCCACTAGATAACAATATGCATCAAGGCTCTGCATACTGGTACACCATCACAACAGCCAATTTCCGAGAATATATAACCTGGTTCCGCAGATTGTGCTATCATAGCCCATCAGCCAACTCAAGATTATAACTTGGGGAATACCCATCCTCCAGACCAGACAAGCTGTTTTGCAATTGAGTACATACCCAGAGTTATGCCACTGTCACATCACCAGCCATCTTGTAGCACGACTATAGCTAATTATCTACTCTATGGAGGCTGTGTGGACCATGAATGCCCCACAAGCCAGCAGATACCCAGCTATTGTGCTTCCATTACACCCACCAACAAAGTATCGTCATTCACACACATTTCAGATGTTGACTGTGTGGATGAAAAATAAAAGGTGGATTTTTTTTCTCCCCACCACACGGTGACAATAAAAACTTTTAGTTAATCCCTTTCCCACTCTTACTGCCGTTCTCCCCATTTTTACATCCAGCTCTCACAAATGAAAGGGTATGTTTTGTTGTTGTTGCTCCAATTATGTGAAGAGAGACATGAAATAGCCAAGTCATTTGAAAGAAATGCTGGAATTGTGGGGGTGGGAGGTAGCCTGAATTGTGGCTGTGAAAGCAAATGCTGCACGCCTGGCTAGGGCTGGTGCTGCTGCAAGTGTCTGCTGCTCTGATTCACTCGATTGTTCCTCCAGCAACACAATCTCGGAAATTCACTGAGGGGGGAAAATCAAATAAAAATACAAATTGATTTAAAAAAAAATCAAAGCATCGGCTGTCCAAATCCAAGGGATGCAAATATCTAAATGCTTATTCCTGCATCGTTTTTTTTTTAAACGAGAAAACCACCAGCAATTATTTTTTTCTAAATTCCTAGACACAGCCCAAGGCTTGCAGACATTTCAATTTCCGACAGCCTTTTTTTCCCCTGCAATTGTCTCTTTCCCCATGAAGATGAATTTACTTACCCGTCGCCCACAACCACGCACTTGATGGCCTGCATCGGGAGAGATTTGCAGCAAATGCCCAGCCAACCAAGGAAGTTTGAGTTGCTTTAAACCCGAACGGAGGAGGGGAGGAGGAAAGGGGTGGGGAGGAGGAAGCGAGAGAAAAAAAAACACCCGAGATTTTTTTTTCTCTCCAAGCTCTGAAGCGACAGAATATCCGCAAAGAGGAGCCGGTGCGGCAGCCAGCGAGCGAGCGAGCGGCCGGCCGGGTCTCCTTTCGGCAATCTCCGTCAGCGGCGCGGAAATGACCGAGCGCGCGATCGGCCGGCCGAGTCTCCCTTCGGCAATCTCCGTCAGCGGCGCGGAAATGACCGAGCGCGCGATCGGCCGGCCGAGTCTCCCTTCGGCAATCTCCGTCAGCGGCGCGGAAATGACCGAGCGCGCGATCGGCCGGCCGAGTCTCCCTTCGGCAATCTCGGCCACACTTTTAACCCTTTCAACCTCGGCCAGTTCCTGAATGTGGCCAAGCCCACAGAGCCCCAGCCAAACACACCTTCACCACCCCCATCACCAGTGAGGCGTCACTGTAACCTGGCTACAGCTCTTTTTAAATACCAACAATTAAAACATTAAAAAATGTTTAAAAGAACCTTGATAAATCAAATTAAAATTGTGTTCCCGTTTGCGACGATGCACTCCAGTCTCTCCGGTGCCTACCAGTCAGGGAAGGCCGCGAGCGTACCGGCGGACACCACGTGCTCCAGCTCCAGGGACACCGCGGCACGAACTTAGCCACAGAAGAGAGGCAGGCAGTCGTGCTGAATGACCCCCTCGACCGCCCACTACCTGGACCTGTTAATGACCACCTTGGTCAAGCCCAGGAGTGGTCCCATGAGGAGGCCCTCCGACCTGCCTGCTTCCCCCCGCATCGGGTAACCTGGCTACACAGAATTCATCAGTGATCACTGATCAGATACATCTGAATTCAGCAAGCAGCCCATTGAGGTGCTTAAAAGCCTGTATTGGGGGAAGAAAAAGGCAAAATAAAGCATTGTCATGAGTGGTAACAATGGTTGAGCAGTCTCCAATTGTCTATCGCTTGCTCTCTCTCTGTCTTTCCTGAATGTGCATTTTAATCTACAGCTGACAGCCTGAGGTCTGACAGTTAAAAATCTAGATATTTAGAAATTGATCAAGTAGGTTTAAAAATTGTCCAGGAGGACCCCTTCCCCACAACATTTCATAAACCCAGTTTGATTGCTTCTCCAGGAAACTCCACTCTGGAGTCAGATTGGGCCTTGACTCTGGATTAAGCATCCGTGTGCAGCGATGTTGGCTTTATATTGATACTAAGCATGCAGTGTAATTGCACCTAAAAATGGATATATAGAACAGTTAAAATAGAAAGAACAAATATAAAGCTATACAAAGCTGACAAAGGAGTAGGGGTAAGGGAGGAAACAGGACTCTGGGAGGAGTGTAGGTAAAATGAAATACCCTGTATTAAAGTGTGATAAAGGCCCAAGGTGCAAATGATATATACACACACATACGAAAATATTAGACAGAAAAAGACCAGCTGGTCCATCTAGCCTGTTCCATTCAGTCCTGATGCCTTATTCATCATGATTCATATACACCCTACCCACACGATTCATGCAATTTCCTGGGCGATGCAAAAAGCTTGGAAAATTCCTCTCCAACCCAGGCGATCAAAACTAGTCCAGGACAACACACTGATCATGACGTGTATTACTTGGCACCAACCTTTTGTATGACATGATCTTTGGCCCAGCCAAGAACTGGTCCAACTCTCTTTTGAAGGTATACAGCGAATCATCACTCAACACATTAGCCGGCAATTTGGACCTTAGTTTTACTATTCTCTGGGAAAAGAAAAACCGCCTAAGACCTAACCGAGTTCTATCCTTGCGTAACTTATAAGCATGACCCCCTGCTCCACCCTAACCTATCTAATTGAAATAATTTGTCAATGTGAACACAATCTAGTCCCTTCATTGTCATAGACAATTTGGGAAGGGCTAACAAGGCAAGGGAATACTCGTTAAATGGTATGACACTGAAAAGTGTAGAGGAACAAAGGGACCTTGGAGTGCATGTCCACAGACCACTGAAGGTAGCAGGCCAAATGGATAAGGTGGTTAAAAAGGCATACAGAATACTTGCCTTCATTAGCCGAGGAATAGAATAGAAGAGCAGAGAGGTTATGTTTGAACTGTATAAAACACTAGTTAAGCCACAGCTAGAGTTTTGCATACAGTTCTGGTCCGCACATTATAGGAAAGATGTAATTGCACTAGAGAGGGTACAGAGGAGATTTATGAGGATGTCACCTGGATTGGAGAATTTGATCTATAAGGAAAGATTAAATAGGCTGGATTTGTTTTCTTTGGAACAGAGGCTGAGAGGAAACCTTGTTGAGGTGTATAAAATTATGAGGGGCCTAGATAGAATGGATAGGAAGGACCTATTTCCCTTAGCAGAGAAGTCAACAAGCAGGGGGTATAGATTTAAAGTAATTGGGAGGAGGTTTAGAGGGCATTTAAGGGGAAATATTTTCACCCAGAGGGTGGTGGGGGTCTGGAACCTTCTGCCTGAAAGCACGGTAGAGATAGAAACCCTCACCACATTTAAAAAGTACTTGGATGTGCACTTGAAGTGCCGTAACCTACAGGGCTACGGACCAAGAGCTGGAAAGTGGAATTAGGCTGGATAGCTTTGTTGGCCGGCGTGGACACGATGGGCCGAAATTGCCTCCTTCCGTGCTGTAAATTTCTATCCTTCTATGATAGACCTCAACTAAATCACCCAAGTTGTCTTCTTTAAAGAACGTAGAGGTGTTTTAAATTGGGAACCATGTGAGGGGGCCAAAATTGGACACAGTATTCTAAATGAGGCATAACAAAAATCTTGCACAAGGACAAAATGGTATGTTTCATTTTATATTCAATAGTCCAGTGAATGCAGCCCAGTACCCTGTTTGCTTTAGTTATAGCTTCACAATATTGGTTGTGAACCTTGAGAGTTATGAACTATGATACCAAGATCTTGTTCTTTTCCCAAAGGCTTCAGTTCTGTTCCCTGTAAGGTGTATGTACCCTTAGTGTTGGTCCTGCCCACATGCATAACACTGCACTTGCCTAAGTTAAATACCATTTGCCAGACACAGGCCCATTCCCCCAACACATCGGGATCTGCTTGCAGTAGTTTACACGCTTCCACATTCCCAACATTTGCACAAATCTTTGTATCATCTGCAAACTTGCAGAACATTCCTCCAACTTATAGATCATTAATAAAGGTAGTAAAAGGCACTAACACCGATCCCTGTGGGACATTACTGGAAACCGGTCTCCAAGCAGATGCACAGCCATTGATCATAACTCTCTGCCCATGGGTATGTAGTCAATTCTTAATTCACTTTAGCAGCAAAACTGCATTTAATTTTGGGCACTGCAACTCAAGAAGGATATATTGGCATTAGAGAGGATACAGCACAGACTCACCAGAATGATACCAGGGCTTAAAAGGTTAAGTTATGTGGACAGGTTGAATAAACCTGGCTTGCATTCTCTTGATTATAGAAAACCGAGGGGTGATTTAATTGAGATGCTTAAAATGATTTGATAGGTTAGATACAAAGAAGCTATTTCCTCTGGTGGAGGAAATCCAGAACAAGGGAGCGTAATCTTAAAATTAGAGCTAGGATATTCAGCAGTTAAAAAGCACTTTTTCACACAGTGGAATTCTGGAATTCTCTTCCCCTAAAGACTGTGGATGCTGGAGGTCAATTGAAATTTTCAGAACTGAGATAGACAGATTTTTATTAGATAACGGTATCAAGGGATATGGATCAAAGGCATGTAAATGGAGTTGAGATACAGATCAGCCATAATCTAATTGAATGATGGAACAGCCTCAAGGGGCCGAATAGCCTGGTTCTGTTCCTATGTTCCCACTAATTCCATAAGGTATCTTATCTAATTATTTCTTCCCTTGGGGAAAAGTATTCCTGAGGAAATGTATTGCAATATGGTTAGGCATGAATTGTGAATTTGGGGGCATCATACCGAACCATAACATTGCAGCTGCTGGCCTCATGTCAGAGGTATTGTCATTCCATGGAATGTTCCCATGTCAAGCATTCCAAATTTATTATACACTTTGTGTGCCTGTAATGCAGGCAGAGATTATCAGATCTGCAGAGACCAGTGAAGTTTGATATTTCATGGTAAGCCTTTTCAATATCACTGAGATTTAATATGAATCGATATAAGTTGATAAGTTTCTGAATAGCGCTAGCATGGAAGACACACATATAGGTAGTGAGCCCTCAAGCCATTGCTTTTGAATCATGATTTCAACAACAACAACTTTTATTTATATAGCGCCTTTAACATCGCAAAATGTCCCAAGGCACTTCACAGTAGTGATATAAGACAGAACAGATAAATTTGACACCGAGCCACGGAAGAAGAAATTACACTGGCTTGGTTAAAGAGGTAGATTTTAAGGAACATCAGGAAAGAGCAGTAGAGAGGTGGAGAGGTTTAGGGAGGGAATTCCAGAATTTAGGACCCAAGCAGCTGAAGGCATGGCCACCATGCGATTATTATCAGGGATACTCAAGAGGGCAGAATTAGAGGAGCACAGACATCTCGTAGGGTTGTGAGGCTGTAAGAGATTACAGAGATAGGGAGGGGCGAGGCCGTGGAGAGATTTGTAAACAAGGATGAGAATTTTGAAATCGAGGCGTTGCTTAACCGGGAGTCAATGTAGGTCAGCGAGCACAGGGGTGATTGTGACTTTTTCCTGTAGAAAAAGGGGGTAAGAATGCTTACCAGTGTACCGCTGTCAAGGTTCCCCTTCCAGATAAATGGCATACTCTTTACATGAAATGTTGTTATTGATTGCCTTCCTTCCTCAACTCCTAGATTCTGAAGGATGATTATTCTTTGCCCGCTTCTCGTGATTCAAAAAGTTGCACAGGTAGACCTAATTTGTTCACTATCTTGCCACTGACTGTGAAAACCCACGTACAGCACTAGACAATAGGGTCTGCAACTGCTTCTTAACTCTACTGACTAGTTTATGCGGAAGTGTTAAAACCTTTCTTGTCCCCTCCACTCTCTCTAAATTGTCACACTGCTTGTCCAACATCCAGACTCCATTCCACTCCCTGGCAACTGTGAGGCTGAATCAGACTGTTCGCAATCTTGGTGTTGTATTTGACTCCAAGATGAGCTTCCGATCACATATCCGCCTCTTTCCAACTTCGCAACATCGCCTGACTCCGCCCCTGCCTCAACTCATCTGCTGCTGAAATCGTCATCCATGCCTTTGTTACCTATACACTTGACAATTGCAACACATTCCTGGCTAGCCTCCCATTTTCTACCCTCCATAAAATTTAGATCATCCAAAACTCTGCTGCCTGTGTCCGAACTCACACCAAATCCTGTTCACCCATCATCCCTGTGTTCACTGACCTACATTGGCTTCTGGTTAAGCAACGCCTGGATTTTAAAATTCTCATCCTTGTTTTCAAATCCCTTCAGGGCCACGCTCCTCCCTATCTATGTAAACTCCAGCAGCCTTACAGCCCGCGGAGATATCTGCGTTCTTCCAATTCTGACCTCTTGCGCATCTCTGATTCAACTGCCAAGGCCCTAAGCTCCGGCTTTCCCCCCCTAAACCTCTCCACCTTTCTCTCCTCCTCTGACGGTCCTTAAAACCTATCTCATTGACCAAGCATCTGTACTAATTTCTCCTTATGTGGCTCATTGTCAAATTTTGTTTTATAATGCTCTTGTAAAGCGCCTTGGGATATTTTATTACATTAAAGGTGCTATATAAATACAAGCTGTTGTTGAGTGTATTTAACAATAAACTAACAGTTTACAGGTCAGCAACACAACATATAGCTCTTTGCTTCTCTCTTTCTCCACTAAACCTTCCGGGTCATGTCTTACATGCTCAAATCCCCCTCTTACCCAGGGGTAGGAAGATTCACAATTCAATCTTCTCACTGTGCAGGCCCTGAAGCATGTTACATTGTGAAAATGCTGCAAGTATGATTTAAGTTTATGCTTACATGCTTTGTAGGAAGAAAGAATAAAACACAGTAAAGCTCATTTTGACCTATTTAGTAACTCTAATTTGAGTCCAACACAGACTGTATGAATTCAACTCTACAGTTGCATGAACTTCAGCTGTGTTTAAAAAAACATTAAACAATGAAAAAGAAAATTAGCTGCCATTTAAAACATTTTAATAAACAGTTTGCAATGATTCAAACATTACTGGAGTCTCACTCGCCAGCAACCATTGCATTCTTCTGTCCCCCTTTGCAGCTCCTTGTAACATTCACCGTCATTGAGTGTATGGCCCCAATATGATTTATATCAACACAGCATATTTGAGCATAATAAAAATCTGCAGCTGCCCAACATTATAAACAATGTAGTTCCACTCAATATGCATCATGTATGGAATGATTTGGCATTGGTCTTAGCATAAAGCTTGAGCCAGCAGATTCAAGTTGCTGAAGGGTTTATTCCATTTCATTGTGTTCTGAATTTAGTAAAAACAAAACTTTACAAACTGAAATGGGTATACCTGTATTAAAATATAAATTCAATGATCCATTCTTTCAAGTAACATTTTGGTACAAAGGTGTTCAGCCACTCACATGTAAACTTGCATTTAATATGATAAATTAATTCAGATTATAGCCCTAATGGTTTCAGGGTTTGCAGAAGTTTTGCACCAGAACAAAATGTAAAACTTAAGTTTAAATGCTCTGGTTGTGAATTAAGAAAGGTGTTGTACTCCATCTACATGGGATGCATACCATAGTGGTGGTTTACATGGAAATAAATATCTTGTACTCAGTCGGTTGCAGAGCCAACTCTGAGGAGGTAGATTTGTCTTTAGGTTGTTCTTATGCAGCTCAAAGCAGCCGTGGTGAAGCAGGCTATGTATCTGCCTTCGTGTCTGCAGTTAATGTTGAAATGGGTCACCATAGCATGGTTGAATTTCAAATTCAGATGGAGGGCAAGAAAGTTGGATCTCAAACCAGCATACTAAGCTTAAATAAAGGAGACCACAAAGGTATGAGGGCAGAGTTGGCTAAAGTGGACTGGGAAAATAGATTAAAGTGTAGGGCGGTTAATGAACAGTGGCATACATTTAAGGAGATATTTCATAACTCTCAAGAAAAATATATTCCAGTGAGGAGGAAAGGGTGTAAAAGAAAAGATAGCCATCTGTGGCTAACTAAAGAAATAAAGGATGGTATCCAATTAAAAACAAGGGTGGGAAGCTTTTAAAAGCCAGCAAAGAATGACTAAAAAAATGATTAAGAAAGGGAAGATAGATTATGAAAGTAAATTAGCACGAAATATAAAAATAGATAGCAAGAGTTTCTACAGGTATATAAAAAGGGAAAGAGTGGCTAAAATAAATGTTGGTCCCTTAGAGGACAAAACCGGGGAATTAGTGATGGGGAACATGGAGATGGCAGAAACTCTGAACAAATATTTTGTATCAGTCTTTACGGTAGAGGACACGAAAAATATCCCGACAGTGGATAGTCAAGGGGCTATAGTGGGCGGGGGGGGGGGAGGCAGGGGAGGAACTTAACACAATCAGAATCACTGAGGAGGTGGTACTCAGTAAAATAATGGGACTCAAGGCGGATAAATCTGATGGCTTGCATCCTAGGATCTTAAGAGAAGTAGCGGCAGGGATAGTGGATGCGTTGCTTGTAATTTACAAAAATTCCCTGGATTCTGGAGAGGTCCCAGCAGATTGGAAAACTGCAAATGTAACACCCCTATTTAAAAAAGGAGGCAGACAAAAAGCAGGAAACTAGACCAGTTCGCCCAACATCTGTGGTTGGGAAAACGTTGACGTCCATTATTAAAGCAGCAGTGGCAGGACATTTGGAAAAGCATAATTCAGTCAGGCAGAGTTAGCATGGATTTATGAAGGAGAAGTCATGTTTGACAAATTTGCTGGAATTCTTTGAGGATGTAACAAACAGCATGGATAAAAGGTAACCAGTGAATGTGATGTATTTGGACTTTCAGAAGGTATTTGACAAGGTGCCACATAAAAGGTTACTGCACAAGATAAAAGTTCAAGGGGTTGGGGGTAATATTAGCATGGATAGAGGATTGGCTAACTAACAGAAAACAGAGTCAGGATAAATGGTTAATTCTCAGGTTGGCAATCAGCAACTAGTGCCACAGGGATCAGCGCTGGGGCCCCAACTATTTACAATCTATATTAACGAGTTGGAGGAAGGGACCGAGTGTAACGTAGCCAAGTTTGCTGACGATCCAAAGGTGGGAGGAAAAGCAATGTGTGAGGAGTACACAAAAAACCTGCAAAAGGACAGACAGGCTAAGTGAGTGGGCAAAAATTTGGCAGATGGAGTATAATATTGGAAAGTATGAGGTTATGCAATTTGGCAGAAAAAAAAAATCGAAGAGCAAGTTATTATTTAAATAGAGAAAAATTGGAAAGTGCTGCAGTTCAGCAGGACCTGGGGGTCCTGGGGCATGAAACACAAAAGGTTGATATGCAGGTACAGCAAGTGATCAGGAATGCCAATGGAATCTTGGCCTTTATTGCAAAGGGGATGGAGTATAAAAGCAGGGAAGTCTTGCTACAGTTATGCAGGGTATTGGTCAGACTACAACTGGAAAACTGCACACAGTTTTGGTTTCCATATTTAAGGAAGGATATACTTGCTTTGGAGGCAGTTCAGAGAAGGTTCATTCATTGATTCTGGAGATGAGGGGGTTGACTTATGAGGAAAGGTTAAATAGATTGGGCCTCTACTTGTTGGAATTCAGGTGATCTTATCGAAACGTATAAGATTATAAGGGGGCTTGACAAGGTGGATGCAGAGGGGATGTTTCCACTGATAGGGGAGACTAGAACTAGGGGGCATAATCTTAGAATAAGTGGCCACCCATTTAAAACGGAGATGAGGAGGAATTTCTTCTGAGAGGATTGTAAATCTGTGGAATTCGCTACCTCGGAGAGCTGTGGAAGCTGGGTCATTGAATAAATTTAAAACAGAGATAGACAGTTTCGTAACCGATAAGGGAATAAGGGGTTTATGGTGAGCATGCAGGGAAGTGGACCCGAGTCCATGATTGGATCAGCCATGATCGTATTAAATGGCGGAGCAGGCTTGAGAGGTCGTATGGCCTACTCCTGCTCCTATTTCTTATGTTTTTGTGTGTTTTAGAGGGATATCACCGAGACAAAATAGTGTGGTTTGATAAAGAATATGCATATTCTGGCTTATCTGTAGTCAGTTCTGTCATGTATTCAACTATCATTGTAACCCATGTATAAGCTGACCTAAGTTGTACACCTTGAGAACATTGACCACAAGGGGTGAACTTGTGGGAGACACTCCTAACCTGGACTTTCAGGTATAAAAGGGGAAGCTCCACCCACCTTCATCACTTGAGGTCTTGGTAATAAAGCTAACTGGTCGCAGAGTGACCTTCTGTCAAGTATGGGCCTCGTGTGTATTTATACTGTATAGTAAGGATATATCAAGTTCTGCATAGACTTGTTCCTACTTCCCACTCGTGTTAATAAAAGCATTTCTTCCCGTAGCTATCTGCTTGCACTACCGCGTGAATCTTATTGTTCTACAGGAAGATACAATGATTACCAGATTCCATATTAGATACCACAGTTTATGCAATGGATGATTATAATTAAATGTAGACTGCTTTAACCTCAATATTTTTGGCTTGATATTGACAACAGTGGAAACTAGGAAGTGATGAGTTTTGCCCCATTTCCATCAGAAGGGGATAAGAAATGTCCCATGAAAAAAATGAAAGCCCAGACACTGCTCTAAATAAAACAAAAATAAATTTTTATTTTTCCACAAAATAATTGCAAAATAGTTTAAAACACTGTAATACATTGCATAAAATACTTACACATATTAAAACCATACAAAAAAATCAATTTAATTTCAGTTATATATAAATAGAAATTCATTACTAGCATAAAAAGGAAGCATTAGATTGATGAGTGACTGGAACAACTGACTAGAGGTCAAAATGAAGGTTATATAGACTGAATACACATTAGCAAATAGGATTGAACAAAAACAATCCCATGGAGGGGCATCAATAATGGTCACCCATCAGCAACTTGAGCACATGGTGTGGATAGAATGCTTATTTTGTTGCTGTAAATTTTGCCTTATTAACTTCCATTCTATTGTTAATTGCATGATTCAAAATTAGAAAAACTGATTGAAGAGGAAATTATTAAGGTTAACCTTTTCTTCAGCCCAATGTACAACAACAACTTGTATTTATATAGCGCCTTTAATGTGGTGAAGTGTCTGTCCCAAGGCGCTTCACAGGAGTCAATGTACAATAGTATTGCCTTCAATAAAACTGAATCCCTGTTCAGATCAAATTTTGCTTTAGAAAACAGCTGATCTCAGAGTTGCAGTGCATTCTGAATTAAGTACAACATCTGCATGGGTACTATAATAGGGAGCACTAGGTTCATCTGAATCACTGGGTACCAAATGTCCAATGTTTTGGACAACCTGTCAAATAAATCACAGCATTTACTTCTGGCAAAAACCTTAGGGACTTACATTCATCCATCTTTTGGTTAAAAAATCATTTATCTACAAAGTTTTAAAAGTGTTAATATCCTTTCGCAGCTCATATATAGCCTCTG
Organism: Pristiophorus japonicus; assembly: GCF_044704955.1. Taxonomy (NCBI): domain Eukaryota; kingdom Metazoa; phylum Chordata; class Chondrichthyes; family Pristiophoridae; genus Pristiophorus; species Pristiophorus japonicus. The sequence continues at coordinate 109,042,403 of NC_091992.1, forward strand.
AACTTGGAGATATTTTTCATCTGTATGAGACCACAAAAGACAACCAATGTTAAAGCTAAAAGTGAAAACAGGCTATAAATAGAGTAAGTCACGGACAGGCTGGCTGAGAGAGATAGGAGAAATATCTCCATTGATGAAGCTGATTACAACTCCTTTGTCATATCTCACTGCTAGCCAAGGCATATCCTGCACAGAGCTGCTCAAGATTGCAGAAGAAAGCAAGATACAGCTCACGATTAGAGAAGGGGAAACAAAAAATGTCTCTTTTTGATGTCACCAACTGTAAAAACAGGTTAGAAATGATTGGAAATAATCCTATAAAAATACTTTGAAGCTATGAATTCTAAGTAAAACACATCTTCCCTCTCTCTATGCCCGGTCAAATTCCCAGTAACTGCAGTGGGGAGGAGGGGAAAAATAGGAAGTGCTGTCCTTCTGGGCTTATAGTTATGCAACATGCACTCAAAGAGATATTTCTCCAAGGTGTACAGATACTCAAGTATGTGTATATCTGCACATTATCACATTATTACCATTACCCTCAATACCTCTCTACATGTTTCACAACAGCAAATAGACTTTCTAGTGTACAGTTGCACCTACATACACACGCACACAGAGCAAAGAACAAACACACAGCTAAAAATGAAATCTCTAACTTCCCAAAATAAAAGTTGCAATTACATTGATTTAAATATATACAAAGGAATGCTGTAAGTGCACTTTCAGAATCCACATGCTCATAACTGCTAGATTATACCAGTGCCTTGTTATTCCACTTTATGTATCCTTTATTCTACATTAATTTGCAGTAGTTGAAGATATAGCTTTGATTGGTTGAAAAAATACACTTACACTCAACTGAAGACAGAGAAGATTGTCAGGATTCAGGATAACTTCACAAGATATTCCAACACACTATCTCAGCCAACCCCTTGAGGCAATATCCAGCACTGCTAGTGCACAACCTATCAGCACTGGAGTTAAAATTGAAACCAGAGCAATATCTCTGCTGAAGGTCACGTGGATAGGGAAAAAGATGGGTTATAAATGATCTCTGGGCTATCATGCAAGTATCAATGATGGAATAACATTCTGCTGAATCATTATGCAGTAAAAGTAACAAAATTCAAACAGGAAATCTTCAGAACATTACCTGAGAAGTGGCCCATGATCTGGTACGAGATCTGCATTTTATTTTTGTTTTTGCTGCGTTCGCTAATCTCAGCCATGATGGTGGTAAGGGTGCAACAAGAGCCTTTGCATTTGGGGTAGGGTGAAGAGAGAAATCAGCCAGAATTACCACTCCTGACCACTATTCAGAGACTCCGGCATGGACTCAATTGGACGGCTACAAATGTCCTGTGTTGGGAGTAGCCTACCGCCATTCACTGTCGAGACTCACTCCTGAATAATGGCCACTTGGGTGAGATATTGGAGGGCAACCGTCAGTCTTGGAATTATAACACAATAAGCAGTCAATGCTTTCAGGAAGAGAGGTTAGAAAATAAACTATTAAAAAATTTCAGTTGCCTTCCAGAGAATTAAGTAAATGGAAGTTAAATGTCAATTACCTGGGATAGCTCTGAGCTTGGATAACGGGAACACTACTACACTGGTCATCTTAACGCACTCCTACCCAGTTTTGCATATAGGCAAATGTATCAATTCATCAAAGGTATGTTCTAACCATTAAAGCAATTTCCTTTTATATGAAAACAGATGAACTAGTTAAGGGTATTAAACAAAAACAATAAAATATGAATGCAAGCACTGTAATAACCAAGAAAAAGTTACCAAAATAGCAGTCTATCATAGCTAACTACGCAAATGTTACATGATTTCAAAAGATAAATGGTTCTTTATATTTCAGGCTAGTTTTACATAATGCAGCCTACTTTACATCAATTTAACTAGGTTACAGCATTTCAGCAAATCTGGAGTTAAATAATATTCCAGCATTATGCATTTCCCCTGCTCTATGAATCTATGTGATCTGTACAAACACCTCATTCCTTCTCTCGCCTCTCAAAAATTCATAAATAATTCTAGAGCCTCTCATTTTCATATTGTCTCCTTTTCTTACTATTTCCTTTAATCATATTTCTGGTTTAGGTTCACCAATATGTTATTGGTTCATATTTAAAAAAAAAACATTTCTTGCATTTAAATGTAGCTCGGAAATTAAAATGGAGAGAAAGAGTTACTAAAGTTATTGCCTTTTGAAAGTCACTGTTGGTACACCAACAATTTGTAGCTATTTATGACTACATTTGTAACCTCAGTACTAACTGCAAATTACAAATGATGAACTTCTTAGAGAAAAAAACCCTTAAAATTTAGAGACCAGTGAAGGGAAGCTGGAGCGATTTACTGGAAAATAGTGAGTGATATCACACTGTATAATAAGCACCAACCATACGACAGAATGAAAGACATGACGCAATCTGCCACTCTTATTTATACTTTTCAGACCACATTAATGGAACAGACAAGTGGTTCAGCAGAAATAAACCACCAAATGCAACAATGTACGTGGCTAAGCTGTAAAAGTTAATAAAACCAAAATGTAAATGAATACATAAATTAACAGGCACAGCGTAAAGCAGATGAGTATTTTGCTATAAAATTATGCTAAAGACTGCAAAATCATGAGAGCCAAGAACAAATGCACGCTCTCTTTCCTTTCATTCTCTCCGGTATTAAACACAAGGATACTTGTAAAGAGGAAGAAGGGAAGCTGAACTTTCTCTGCCTCATCCCATTTCCATATTGCAGGTTAAACTCATCACACATTTCTGGATTTATGCTAAAATGTAACACTGAAAATGAAAGATAACAATCATGCACTAGAATTCATTGACTGCCACAGGCAAAGATGTTTAAAACCGTTATTAACCATCACACACACACATTATAAACTGATGACTGCTGAATATTAGAATTCGTTTTTAAACTCATAATTGCCGCATATAAAAGACAGTTCAAAATGAAACTCAAAACAAAAAAAAACTTAAAAGGAATGTAGTTTAAGGAACAGATTCCGACTTTATGGTTTTTATTTCCCCCTCTTTATCCCTTCGTCTCTGAAGGCAGTTGGCACATGCTGGAAATGGGACATGGCCACACACACACACACACACACACACACACGTAGCCTTTGGATGCCACAGGCCATTTCTTACAGTTAAGCCCAGACTGTTAGCAAGGTAGTCAATGGTTTGCCATCGAGCACCTATGCATACACACACACTCCCCAGCACAGGTCACTGCTAAATGGTCAGGATCAAAAAAATCTGGACCTATTTTTGCCTCTTTCTGGACCAGAGAAGTTAATTAAAGCACCTCTCCTGTCACTCTGTCTGAATCAGCAAACCCATGGTCGAACCTGGTTTTCTGATCTGAATGGCTCAGGAGCACTTTTTTGTGCATTCATCCATTAGAATGGCTCTAAGGTGTTAATATTTCCCTTCCTTTTCCTTCCTAGTTAAAATCAATGGGTAAGTTGGTCCTGCGATTCTGCTAGTGCTGCTCTGTGGTTGGCTGTACAAGCAGCCCAGGCAGTCAGGTCTCCCTGTTAGAAAGTGGATGGCCTCTGCTCGGCCTCTTTCCAAGTCAGAACGACAAAGATTGATAACTCAGAGCATGGCGGATCACAAGCACTATCTGTGGTGCAAACTCCATCTAGGTGCATCACCGTAACGCCCTCTATTTGCAGTTTTTATGAAGTTCTGCCATAGTTACAAATTCTGAGGCTGAGATGCTAGCCCTCCAGTAACTGTTATTTTGTTGCACACTGAGCTCTTCAGTCATTAAATCAACATGCTCAGTCCTTAGTCATTGGAAACAAAATAGTAAAAATATTCAAAACTCCCAATAACTATATATAATGTATCACAGCTAGTGCAGCATGATGATTATTGTGCATTTACAATTACTTGTCGCAAGTCCTTTATCGTGGGCAATAAGGAATGTAAAGTTCCTAAGAAAGTTTAATTTGTGCCACTCCTAGGCTTGTAGGCCTGCTGTCTATTCTGTTTTGGAAACAATGACATGTTGATGCATTAGCAAATTCTATTAAAAAAATCCAGAGGTAAGGGGGATTACTCACCAATGCATCAACATACCATGTTATTGTCACCACACATATTCTGACAGATTCCAATAGAGTATATAAAATCTGGCTGATATTTAATTTTTGTCAACACGTTTTCACCTGCACTCGAGATGCTACAATTGGTTCTTGGCTAAGGGTAGGGGTGTGAGAGAAAAATAAAAATCAGCTAGAATTTCTGCTCTTGTTTGAGCTGAAAAGTGCTCGTGCGTGAACGTCAGGTGGAAGCAGGGTTAGACAGAGTGGTGATCCCTTCCATGGTTAAATAACCCACTGACACTCAATATCTAAGTTTACACATAAAGAAAGGCCACTTGGGTGAGGCAATGGAAGGCTGCAGCCAACTGTGGAACTGTAACCCAACAAGAGTTGCTGCTTTCACTAGAAGAGGAAAAGAGGGGTGGGGGGGGGGGGGGGGGAGTGCATGTTTGTGTGTGTGTATGGGGGGGGGAGGGGGAGGGGGAAGGAGGGAAGAGGGGAATGGTTGGGAATGAAGAGGACAAACTATGGTCAGCTATATTTGCTGCCTACTGAGTTTACAAATCCTCAATTTTAAAGTTGCTAGTGTAAAGAATAAACTTTATTAAATTTATTGATCAGGGAATAAGTCAATCTGTGACAGTATGGAATTTATAACTGTTCCACACACACTCATCACCAATATTCTCTAACAGAAGCTAAGAATACAAGAGTCTGCAAATATTTCTGTAGTAATGATTTTGCCAATGAAGGAAGCTGTTATTTCTGCCCAGCCAGCTTTTAAAAATTGGTTCGGAAATTAGAAATAAATGGCACATTAAATCCCAGCAGCAAATGAGATGGAGGTGGACTATAATATGATAAATTACATAAATATTTGACTATGCTGACTATGAAACTGCCTTGTACAGGTGCTTGTAGCTAATCTGCAAATATCAAAATATTGACCAGAAAATGGAAAAAACAATCCTGAAATGTTGTTGACTCCCAAATTCGTGTCAATCTTTCCTGTAACTCCCTGCTTAAATTTCTCCAATCAGGTTTTAGCCCCTGCCACAACACCAAAACAGGCCTAACCAAAGTCACAAATGGTATCCTGTGTGATTGTGTTAATAGTGCATTATTCTAACTCAGATGCAAGTCACCACTGAACCAAGGCCGACACCGAGATTTGCAAGGAAACTGTCAATCAATAGCTTTTATTATTAAAACTTAATTTAACTATGTAGCTAATTTTATCTGTTCGCTTTTTAAAAAAAAACAATTTCAATGTGCAAATTGTCAGTCACTTCTGGCGTAAGGGGAAGAGAGATAAATCACTTAAAAAACCACAGGACACTGATGTCAACTATTTGTTAGACAATAAGAAAAAGATGACAGACAATGCAAATGCAAATAGATACGTCACGGTCTCTCACATTTTTTTTCCTAACTTCATTGTCAATGCTTTCATGTAACTCCAGAGCATTTTGAACAGATATACGAGGAAAAGATACCTACAGAGATGTTACCTACAGTCAAACCACTTGAATAGTTGACACCGATCAATGTTCACCCTACCCGATTCACCGGTGAACTTTGGAAATGTAATTCATCTGTAGCGTTTGTCCAGATTGGCCAACGTTAGCCAGTCACTGAGCAACAGGTGCAATACCTTGAAGTGGTCCGACCTGCAGGTCGGGGCTGCCACGCTGAATGCCAGGTCGGCCGTACGCTGTTCCTTTGAAGGCGCCGACCTGCTGTTGGTCCTTGCAGGTACAGCGGATTGGAGGTCACCAAGGTCCAGGTCGCTGATTGGAGCGTGGGCAAGTACAGCTGGAGTGGCGAAATTGGGGCGCAGGAGAGGCGCGAGTTCGGTGCCATGGGGCAGCACGGGCTAACTCATACTGCAATATCTATGCGCACTAGGCCCATGCAGCAGAGCTGCTTTCCAGTCATCTTGGTTAACCCTTGCCACTGGATTTAGCTCTGTCAAGCCCGTGTGGTGACTAGTGTGCAACGACCACCACACGTTAAAAAAATCCACACACAGGCATCTTCCACCCTTCAACATGTAGTTTGGGACCTGGAATATTAGGTCCTTCATTGAAACACCTGTGAACTCATCCCTTTTTGACGTGGAAGCAAATCATCCTCGATACGAGGGACCACCTATGATTATCCTTCCTCGTTCTCCTTGACCTCTTTGCAGCCTTTGACATGGTCGACCAGACCATCATCTTCCAGTGCCTCATCTCTGTTGTCCAGCTCAGTGGTACTGCCCTCACTTGGTTCCGCTCTTTCCTATCCAATTATAGCCAGAACATCTCCAGCAATGGCTTCTCTTCCCAACCCCTTGCTGTTACCCAAGGAATCCCCCAAGGATCGATCCTCAACCTCCTTCTCTTCCTCATGTACATGCTGCCCAACTTGACATAATCTGCAGACATGGGGGTCAGCTTTCATATGTACATGGATAAAACCCAGCTCGATCTCTCCACCACCTCTTGCAACCCCTCCACTGTCTTTGTGTTGTCAGATTGCTTGTCCGACATCCAGTTTTGGTGGAGTCACAATTTCCTCCAGTTAAGCGTTGGGAAGCCCGAAGCAATAGTTTTTGACTCTTGCCACAAAGTCTGTATCCTTGATAAAAAATGCCATCCCCCTCTGTGGCCACTGACTCAGGCTGAACCAGACTGTTTGCAACCTTGACTTTCTATTCTATCCCTAACTGAATTTCAATCCTATATCCTCGCCATCATAAAGACATGACATCATAGATTAATATAAAAACCATAAATTTCCACAATAAAATTATACAAAAATGAAATAAACACATTTAAAAGAAATACGTCCAGCTCAGTAACAATGCCCGTCTCTGCCCCACTTCAGCCGAACTGCTGCTAAAACCTTCATCCATGTCACTTCCAGACACAACTATTCCAATATGCTCCTGATGCACTTCCCATCCTCCATAGTCCAGAAATTTTAGTTCATTCAGATATATCCTATCTCGCACCAAGTCCTGCTCACCAATCACCCCTGGCCTACACAATTATCAAACAACAAACTAACAGAAAAGGGTAGAAATTGTCTGCAGCAGTTAACTTCAAGACACCACACACTCCATTGACATTGGGGTAATAAACACTGTGGAAGCACAAAGCAGTCATGATCTACCTGAAATTTGCTAGAAAACTGCAGCGTAACCTCAGCTTAAGAGTGGTGTGTGCTGTTTTTTTCCACTGAAATTTGTGTGTAACTGATTTATACTGAAACATCGCTACATACAAATTTCATCAACGATTTGCGCTGCTACAGAGCTAGGTCTGCTAAAACCTTCTGCCACTCATTTACATAACCCCGCCCCATGCTACGTGAAACAACCTACGTGAGTTTCCTATGTAAATAATACCCTAGCATAGATTTACGCTCAGACATTTTGGCACAGTTGGTCCAAAGTCGCCTGATATTGGCGCAATTGAGATATCTGGAATTTGACACTGATTTTCTTTGCAATTTTCTTTGGAATTCTTCTCACTGAGACCTGCACTGTGCTTAACCAAAGTGCTCTCAGTCTCAGGGAACCTGAAATGTTTTGAACCCCATCACCTCTCCCACTCATTCAGAAAGACTAAACAGGTGGAATGACCTTCCCAATGGGTATACCCATGTTCTGTATAATAATGGAAGAGGAGCAGCAGATGCAAGAGGCTCCAAAAGTGAGACACCATGGCAGAGGACTGCAGCCCACTCACTATTACTCCAATAGGTGGTGCTGCTTTTTCACTTGTTTTACACTAGTTTTTACATTCCGACGCAGGTAAATTAACTCCGCAGGAAATTTTGGCGCAAGATCTGGTCGGCAAGATCTGTGCCGAAACTGGCGTAAATTTCGGCATAATTTCTGTCCAAATGTGATCCAGGAAATTTGGAGACAATATTTCACTACCACATGAAAGTCTGAAAATTAATAGGCAATTTTAGAAAGTCTGAATTTCAAATTCTAACTTCTGGACATTAAAGTATAAAATATCCTCATTCTAACAAATTGTAGTTGGTTTAGCAAAGGGAGGCAAAGTTTAGCATCAAACCCAATTAAATGTGTTATCCCACTTTATCCACACAAAACATTAAACAGATATTGATTGCACATCATTTTTAGCCAGCCAGCTGTTTAAATCACCTATGAATCTAACTAATCTCCACAGTCCACACATACAAAACCAATACAAAATATCCTATTCACAATTACGTCAATTGAATTAAGAAACATTCTTAAAGACAAGTTTTCAGGTATGAGACTTTCTCGGATGTGGTTTTATAGCATCACTGCCCTCAAAATTTCAGGTTTTCTCCTTAAAATATCTCATTTAGAAGCCCTTGTGTGTGTGTATAAATTGTATATCAAGTATCATTTGTCGGTATCCTTCGATCCCTGTAGATTGTTTGTACCTACATGAAGGCTTTATTTTCTTCCTGAAATGCATCGTTTCTCATCCCACCTTCAATTATACAGTACTTTGTAATCTGAAATGTGGAAAACATCTAGCTCTCTTTACTAGTTGTCCACATTTCAGTTAGTTTTTGCTGTAAAATTTCATTTCTTTATACAGTGAGTGCCAAGAGAAGAACCCTGTACATAGGAGAGGATTGCATTATGTAGGAAGCTAGCTCGTTGTGCTTCATCTTCTCTCATTCGCACAATCTCGTTGTCTTTCAGTCGGATTTTTTCCAACAAGGAGGTAATTTCGCTCTCTTTATCCAACAAGGTTTCTCGGTGGTTACTTGACTGTACTGTAATAAAACAGCAGAATTTAAAAAAACAAAATCATGGGCTTGGGAGTTGGGATCCATTGAATAAAACAATATTTGAGGGCTAGCTAAAGCTTGTGATTATTGCGAACTAAAATTTCAACTCCAAATTAGGCTTTTCTCTGTTTCAGTATTGATAAGATGTTAAAAGTTTTTTTCATTTCTTCTAGGATTTATTTGATTACGAAAATATAACATACAGATCAACTGATTGCAGCCAGCTGCACCATTTCTATTATCTTCATAGTGTTTAGACAAGGACATTGATGATTTAACTGTCACTTTAAAATTAGCTCAATACATTCAAATAGTTGAAAGCCGCTTGCTTTATACACCAGTAGTTTCTTCAGGCAAGTAGTCAGTATGGACATAGTATACTCAGCTATTTATCATAGACAGCTGATCTCTATGAAAAGGAAATATTTTTGACAGGAAATATTTTTAACAGTTAATAATATATATATTTCTTGCTCACGTACCTTTCATTTGCCTCTCCAAGGCTGAAATCTTCTCTTTGAGTCCTTCCTGTGCTATTCGCTCTGCTTGCAGATGGCCCATTTGTTCTTGGAGTTCGACCCGTACATTATTCACCTCTGCGACCTTCTCTTGGTCCTTACCAGACAGCTCCTGAACATGGAGGTTTCAGTGTTAGAATTTATAACACTTGGACTATATTTCATAGAAATTAATGAGTAGATGGAGCTCGTTTAAAGTGAACATGTAGCATGCACTACATGTTCTCCAGGCATAGTAAGGGCTAGAAAACTGATCTAGCATCGAAATGGACAGGAAGGAGGAGTAACGGATTGTTACGTTTTTTGTTCTTGGATTGATGAGCTTGAGATGGGCTGACTGGTTATCCTGATCTGTATTTATCCTGTGACAGTGTCAAAATGTGTAGGCCCTTAAGTATTTTGTGAACATTTGAAAAGGAGTTTGTGAAAAGACTATCTTTCCCAATCACTAGCTAAGCTAACTTCTCGGAGACAAACTCAAAGAAAAGAAAACCTGTGGTCTATTTCAGGCAAACCTCAGAGGAAATTCCTCCCTTAACACAATCAAGAAAACACTAGGTCACATCACTAGGTGCAGTTAATTGCCCCCCTGCCTAGATGTGCCCTTGGGAACATCGCGGTCTGCAGCCATTTCCATCCATCAGGCTAATCCCAAAGGTCACAGAATTCCTACTGTAGCTTGTCTTTCACATAAGTGAATAGTTATTTCTGCAAACTAATTTTGCTTTACATTCCTGAAATCACATGGTTCACTGCTTATCTGGGTAGGCGAGTCCACATATTCATCACCTCCTACAGGAACCAAATCTTAATGTATATGCACCATTTCCCATAAAAACTTGAATCCATGTCCTCTTCTCCCAGAAGTTGTGTTATATTGAAAATTGCTTAGGGATCCAGTTTATTTATTTCCCTTAGGATCTTAAATATCTCAATAAGCTCACCTCTAAACCACCCTGTTTCCTCAATGTTTACCTCTCCAATATTGATAGTTTTTCACAGCACAAGTCACAAATCCCATTCCTCAACTGAGCTGCTCTTCTCTGTGCACCTTCAAAGGGCAGAATGTCTCTTCCCAGTACTCCATTTATCATCATTGTTACACATTGTACAGTTTAAGCGACTTTTGTAATATCCACCCCTCCTCGATCTCTCTCCTATATTGTGTCTTGCAGACTATAACCATGAATTTGTTTTTATATCCTTGTTTCATGACTTTCCATTGCATCTCATTGTATTAAATGAAATGTCCTACTTTTTGGCTCAATCTTCTAATCAGAACAGATCAGTACTTGATTCACTTGTTCCCTATTTACACATCTTCCCAATTTATCATTAGCAAACCTGGAGAGCTGTTAACATTCCATCCTCAAATTATGAATTTAGTGTCAACCTGGCTCAATTCTTTGTATTCCCAGCTTGGAGTCAGAAGGTTGTGGATTTTATTCCCAATACCAATGAGCACATAATCGAGGCTGACATCACAATACAGTACTGAAGGAATGCTGCATTGCTGGAGGTGCTTTCAGAAGAGATGTCAAACCAAGGCCTATCTGCCTGCTCATGAGATACTATTCGATAAAGAGCAGGGAACTCTCCCAATGTCCTGGCCACCATGCGTCCCTGAACCAGCACAACTAAAAACAAATTATCTGGTCGGTCATTCATGCATTCACTTGCTGTTGGCTGTGCACAAGCTGATTGCACTGGTTCCTTATATATAACATATACGGTACTTCAAAAACAAACCATTGGTTTGTAAAGCACTTACTATTGTCTGGGGATGTAATAACTTGCTATATAAATGCAATTTTTTTTTTACACGGAAAGCAATAATGGACTGGAGGGTAGCTAATGTAACACAACTTTTTAAAAAAGGAGGGAGAGAGAAAATGGGTAATTAGCCTGACATCAGTATTGGGAAAATGTTGGAATCAATCATTAACGATGAAATATCAGTGCATTTGGAAAGCAGTGACAGGATCGGTCCAAGTCAGCATGGATTTATGAAAGGGAAATCATGCTTGACAAATCTTCTAGAATTTTTTGAGGATGTAACTAGCAGAGTGGATAAGGGAGAACCAGTGGATGTGGTGTATTTGGACTTTCAAAAGGCTTTTGACAAGGTCCTGCACAAGAGATCGGTGTGCAAAATCAAAGCACATGATATTGGGGGTAATGGGGATAGAGAACTGGTTGGCAGACAGGAAGCAGAGAGTCGGGATAAATGGATTCTTTTCAGAATGGCAGGCAGTGACTAGTGGAGTGCCGCAGGGCTCAGTGCTGGGACCCCAGCTCTTTACAATATACATTGACGATTTAGATGAAGGAATTGAGTGTAATATCTTCAAGTTTGCAGATGACATTAAACTGGGTGGCGGTGTGAGCTGTGAGGAGGACGCTAAGAGACTGCAGGGTGACTTGGACAGGTTAGGTGAGTGGGCAAATACATGGCAGATGCAGTATAATGTGGATAAATGTGAGGTTATCCATTTTGGGGGCAAAAACATGAAGGCAGAATATTATCTGAATGGTGACAGATTAGGAAAAGGGGAGGTGCAACGAGACCTGGGTGTCATGGTTCATCAGTCATTGAAAGTTGGCATGCAGGTACAGCAGGTGGTGAAGAAGGCAAATGGCATGTTGGCCTTCATAGCTAGGGGATTTGAGTATAGAAGCAGGGAGGTCTTACTGCAGTTGTACAGGGCCTTGGTGAGGCCTCACCTGGAATATTGTGTTCAGTTTTGGTCTCCTAATCTGAGGAAGGACGTTCTTGCTATTGAGGGAGTGCAGGGAAGGTTCACCAGACTGATTCCAGGGATGGCTGGACTGGCATATGAGGAGAGACTGGATCAACTGGGCCTTTATTCACTAGAGTTTAGAAGGATGAGAGGGGATCTCATAGAAACGTATAAGATTCTGACGGGACTGGACAGGTTAGATGCGGGTAGAATGTTCCCGATGTTGTGGAAATTCAGAACCAGGGGACATAGTCTTAGGATAAGGGGTAAGCCATTTAGGATTGAGATGAGGAGAAACTTCTTTGCTCAGAGTTGTTAACCTGTGGAATTCCCTACCGCAGAGAGTTGTTGATACCAGTTCATTGGATATATCAAGAGGAAGTTAGATAAGGCCCTTACAGTTAAAGAGATCAAGGGGTATGGAGAGAAAGCAGGAAAGGGGTACTGAGGGAATGATCAGCCATGATCTTATTGAATGACGGCGCAGGCTCGAAGGGCCAGATGGGCTACTCCTGCATCTATTTTCTATGTTTCTAAAATGGGCCCAGAATTATTCCCTACTATAGTGGCCTTTATCCATTCTTTATGTGTGTTCTGACCCTGTTGTCCACTTCAAAAGCTTTCTCCTACTCCATTCATTTATACCTTGTAATCTACGTGACATTGTGTCAAAGGTTTTAGAAAGAGCTGCCTCGTGTTGTAATGGTGCAGTCCATGCTTGTGCCATTCGAGATGCCCACAGACAGCTACACAAGTACTGCAGAGCTGCCACCAGTGGCAGAAAATAGGTATTACAGCATTTCAATTAACATTTAACTCCTGCATATTCTGCAGTTTCTGAACACAAGAAAAAACGGACAAAAATAAACCACTTGGCCAAAGGAAGCTCATTCCTCGATTATAATAAACTTTCTCAACTTGGCATTTAATTATATTTTGAATAACTCCAATAGTTTTTCTCTGATACCTAATTTGGTAGATGATTTCAAACATTTATCGAGTTCAAACATTTATTTTGGTTGATATATGTTCTATCTACACTTTTCACTAATTTTCATTTTACTATCTTCCTGGTTTATTGTGAAGTAAAAATGTAGGTTTACCATTTCGCTATCATTTAATATTTAATATAATTCAACCAGATTCCCCCTTGTCTCTTCCTAGACCGTAAAACTTACCTTATAGCTCATTCCCTTTGCACATAAACCCATAAGTTACAGAATTAACAACCGAATATTCAATGGGACAAAACATCATGCAAGAGCCTCACTTATTAGTGCTTGAAAAAAATTATTGAAAAACTGAAGCCTGTTATGAGACAAATGCATTGCTGCCTTAATACTAAACATTTTATTATTAATTGAAAAAAAAACATGAATTTATTTACATCACATAAATTGGTCTTGCATTAATTATGAAAAAAGAAAACCCAAATTTAATGTCAGATACTAACATTTTAAATAGATTTTTTAAAAGTGCAGTCAAATAAGAATTGCACAATTCTGAAGTTTTAAATACGCCCTTTGAGCCAAATGCACTCAAATTTGAGTTAACATTATCCTTGCTTGAAAAAGAAATCCATTATTCTATAAAAATGTACATAATCTTAAATTTCATTTCAACAGAACATGAAAGACACAGTAAATGATAATTAGCCAGGGATCCACAGTACCTGATTTAGTTCTTCGATTCGGCGCTTTAAACCTTCAATCTCAAAAGTAAACTTGCTGTTCTTTGCTTGTAAATCAGTGATAGTTTGTTTTTGGACAGTGCAACGGTTCTGGGATTCATCACGTGTCTGACTAAGGAGATGAAGCTTCTCTTCCAAGTGAGCTAATCGCTCTTGCTAAAAAAAAAGAGAATGTTGGAAAAAAATTCAATCAGTGTCAAAGGGTGTTATTTTGTAGCTTGTTTTGAAAATGTGTGATCACTCCAGAGTTTTTCATCAGCATGCAGACTGGTGCACTGCTTTCGACTAGTTTTGGATGTTTACATCCTGATGGATGGCAGACTTTGTAGGTGTCATGCATATAACAGCCTGTCTTGCATATAATGCGCCACTCAATGTGCATGTTTGTTCTTGGCTTGTGAGAATAATATAGTAATTGGAGCGCTGAATTGTCCGAGCATCCTTTTGTCTAAACCTCCATACATGCTCAGTGATCTGGGTTTGAACAAACTGAATATACAGCAATGTGTCTAGCATGAAAACTAAGCACTTGAAATTAAGTTTGTGTTGCGGTCTGATTTTGCCCACCACTCAGCCGAGATCTAAGGAATGGCCAGCTCTTTCTCAGTTTCACAGGTGCAGTGAAATAAAGCAGCAGAAATTATGAAGATTCAAACAAAGATTTTTAAAAAAGACCATGAAAGCTATCAGCCAGAACAATAAAAATCACTTGCTCAGCATTAAGGTTTAATCAGGTCATCGGTTTTGACAGATTACACCCCAAGGTGGGCATTAGTCGTCTTAATATAAATGTAATGTCAGGATTTCCAGATTTGTCACCTCATGTTAGATTATTTGAGAGATTGGCAACCTGATTACAATTCCATATTTTATGACACACCAATGCAACAAAAATTAGATAAAAGAAATAAACTTTTAAATCAAAGTACATCAATCTGGAAACAAATATAATGAGTCAGCTGTCACATGAACAATAGGAGAAACACATGCAAGAGCACAAGCTGGATAGAGCATTCATACTGAAATTTAATCTTCATATTACTTGCCTCAAATCCCAATGATCATAACACACAAGCTGAGCTAATCAGGTAACACAGCAGGATATAAACTATCTACACCAAAGGTCTGTAGTTACAGAGGGTCCAAGTTTCGAGCCGCGCCTAGAATGGCGCAGTCCCGACCTGGACGCCCGTTTTTCGCGCCACAAAGTGCGCCTAAAAAAACCCTCCGTATTCTCCACCTCCCTGCAGGTCCTCTGGCCCTCTGGCCTTCGGCGCAGCGCAGCAGGAGCTGTAGGGGGCGGAGCCAGGTCCCTGCGCTGAAAACAGTGCCGGGACCTCTGCACATGCGCGTTACAGTGCACAGTTTCGAAACTGTGTGGGTGGGGCCCGAAGCACGCAGCAGACCCTAGCCCTGGCCGAATGGCCTCACTGGGGCTGCGTGAATAAGGCTCCTCCCACGGCCAGCTCCTGCTTCCTCCCGACCCGACTCGACTCCCGCTTCCCCCGCCCCCGGACCGGACCAGACACCCACTCCCCCCCCTCCACGCCGGACCGGACCCGACACCCGCTCCACCCCCCTCCCCGGACCGGACCCGACACCCGCTTCCCCCCCCCCCCACCCCACCCTCGAACCGGACCCGACCTGACCTCCCTCCCACCGACCTGACCTCCCTCTCCCTCCCCACAACCCGAACCGAACCGACCTCCCTCCCACCACCCCCCCGACCCGACCCGACCCAATGCCACCTACCTGTAAATCTGGTGCTGGAGACGGGCCCTGCCTGAAGTCTCGGGCCCGGCCTGTTTAGCCTCCCTCCCCCTTCTCCTTCCCCCCCCCCCCAATCTCCTCCTTCCCCCCCCCCCCAATCTCCTTCTCCCCCCCCAATCTCCTTCTCCACCCCCCCCCCAATCTCCTCCTCCCCCCCCCCCCAATCTCCTTCTCCACCTCCCCCCAATCTCCTTCTCCACCTCCCCCCAATCTCCTTCTCCACCTCCCCCCAATCTCCTTCTCCACCTCCCCCCAATCTCCTTCTCCACCACCCCCCCCCCCAATCTCCTTCTCCACCACCCCCCCCCCAATCTCCTTCTCCACCCCCCCCCCCCAATCTCCTTCTCCACCCCCCCCCAATCTCCTTCTCCACCCTCCCCCCCCAATCTCCTTCTCCACCCCCCCCAATCTCCTTCTCCACCCACCCCCCCCCAATCTCCTTCTCCACCCTCCCCCAATCTCCTTCTCCACCCTCCCCCAATCTCCTTTCCCCCCCCTCCTTCTCCCCCATCCCTCCCCCTCTCCCCTCGCTGTCAGAAACACAGACACTGACAGACAGAGAATGAGAGACACACAGACAGACAGAGAGATAGAGACACTGACAGAGACACACTGAGGGGGGCATCCCAGCACGCTGTTGGAGGGCTCCCGGTGCTGCAGTCGGTAAGTAGAAAATGTTTTATTTATTTATTTTTTTTGATTGATTTATTGGTTGATTTATTGATGTATTTATCATTTATTATTGATGATGGCTCTTTATTTGTAAAACTGAAGTGTTTAATGTTTGTAAACTTCCTTTTAAACACCCCCCCCCACCATTTCCTACGCCTGATTTGTAACCTACGCCTGATTTTCTAAAGTGTAGACAAGGTTTTTTCGAGCGTACAAAAATCTTCACTTACTCCATTCTAAGTTATTTTGGAGTAAGTTTTCACTCACAAAACTTTGAAATCAGGCATAAGTGGCCGGACACGCCCCCTTTTGAAAAAAAAATTCTGTTCCAAAGTGAAACTGTTCCAACTGACTAGAACTGGAGCAAACTAAATGACGAGAATTCCGATTTCTAAGATACTCCATTCTACACCAGTTGCTCCTAAAAATCAGGAGCAAATCATGTGGAAACTTGGGGTCTTAGGGTGGGAAGGAAATGCAATTGTTTTTAAAACAAACATCCCTAAAGATAATGCTGTTCTTTGGCAATTTCCAGAAGTCATTTGCGTCAACAGCCAGTGTTGCGCATCAATAAGAGGAACAACGGATTGCTGCGGGAGGCAGCAACAGGATCCAAGGATGATGGTAATTGATATCTACAAGGTAGATTTAGAATGTTTATATTATAGGTTCAATGCATAGTAAAGCACTGAGCCTGCCAAGATCACAGCAAAATTGATATAATTCAACCACTAGAATTTTTCCCCTCCAAAAAGTAACGGAATAATTGTAGTCTATGTGGCAGGACCATTATCTTGGAACAAATACAAATGGTTTGCATAAGAACATAAGAAATAGGAGCAGGAGTAGGCCTTACGACTCCTCGAGCCTGCTCCACCATTTAATACAATCATGGCTGATCCAATTATGGACTCGGGTCCATTTCCCTGTCCGCTCTCCACAACCCCTTATTCCCTTATCGGTTAAGAAACTGTCTATTTCGGTCTTAAATTGATTCAATGTTCCAGCTTCCACAGCTCCCTGTGGCAGCGAATTCCACAGATCCACAACCCTCAGAGAAGAAATTTCTCCTCGTCTCAGTTTTAAATGGCCTGCCCCTTATTCTAAGATTATGCCCTCTAGTTCTAGGCTCCCCTATCAGTGGAAACATCCTCTCTGCATCCACCATGTCAAGCCCCCTCATAATCTTATATGTTTCGATAAGATCACCTCTCATTCTTCTGAATTCCAATGAGTAGAGGCCCAACCTACTCAACCTTTCCTCATAAGTCAACCCCCTCATCTCTGGAATCAACCTTGTGAACCTTCTCTGAACTGCCTCCAAAGCAAGTATATCCTTTTATAAATATGGAAACCAAAACTGCACGCAGTATTCCAAGTATGGCCTCACCAATGCCCTGTACAACTGTAGCAAGACGTCCCTGATTTTATACTCCATTCCCTTTGCAATAAGTGCCAAGATTCCACTGGCCTTCCTGATCACTTGCTGTACCTGCATACTAACCTTTTGTGTTTCATGCACAAATACCCCCAGATCCCACTGTATTGCAGCACTTTGCAATCTTTCTCCATTTAAATAATAACTTGCTCTTTGATTTTTTCTGCCAAAGTGCATGACCTCACACTTTCCAACATCATACTCCATCTGCCAAATGTTTGACCACTCACTTAGCCTACATGTCCTTTTGCAGATTTTGTGTGTTCTCCTCACACATTGCTTTTCCTCCCATCTTTCTATCGTTGGCAAACTTGGCTCCGTTACACTTGCTCCCTTCTTCCAAGTCATTAATATAGATTGTAAATAGTTGGGGTCCAGCACTGATCCCTGCAGCACCTCACCGGTTACTGATTGCCAACTCGAGAGTGAACCATTTATCTCTACTCTCTATTTTCTATTCATTAGCCAATCCTCTATCCATGCTAATATATCACCCCCAACTCCATGAACTTTTATCTTGTACAGTAACCTTTTATGTGGCACCTTGTCAAATGCCTTCTGGAAGTCCAAATACATCACATCCACTAGTTCCCCTTTATCCAGCCTGTTCGTTACATCCTCAAAGAATTCCAGCAAATTTGTCAAACATGACTTCCCCTTCATAAATCCATGCTGACTCTGCCTGACCGAATTTTGCTTTTCCAAATGTCCTGCTACTGCTTCTTTAATTATGGACACCAACATCTTCCCAGCCACAGATGTTAGGCTAACTGGTCTATAGTTTCCTGCTTTTTGTCTGCCTCCTTTTTTAAATAGGGGTGTTACATTTGAAGTTTTCCAATCTGCTGGGACCTCCCCAGAATCCAGGGAATGTTGGTAAATTACAACCAATGCATCCACTTCTCTTAAGACCCAAGGATACAAGCCATCAGGTCCAGGGGATTTATTCGCTTTTAGTCCCATTATCTTACTGAACACCACCTCCTTAGTGATTGTGATTGTGTTAAGTTCCTCCCCCACATAGCCCCTTGATTATCGACTGTTGGAATATTGTTAGTGTCCTCAGCAAATAAATATAGTTACGTACAACAAATAAATACAGAGCAACAGTTATAATCAAAACTCAATCCATTTATCTTCAAACCCCTCTCTGTGAATAAAAAAACCCAATCTGACTTACCCTCGGTTAGTGGGCTAATACTTGCTTCAGTCGGCACAGCACTGAGACAGTCAAGACTCACATTCTTTTCTCAGCCCTAGTCTTACAATAAACTGCCTAGGCCTTTGTCTGAGCAGACTATCCGGACTGACTGACCTTGAAAATGTTGGTTTTCCCATTTTGTTACTTTTGACCACAGCAAGTAGGTGTGATGTCCCTCCGACTTCTTTCCATTCAGTGATTCACCAGCACGCCTGCCCATAAAACCAGCTACTGCCCTCTTTTCTCCTCCCCCAAGAATGGATTCAACCAATCTACCCTGCCCAATACCTGGACTGAAGTCACTTGAATAGGGACATCCTAAGAATAACAGGCAATTACAAAGATATGAAGGCAGAATGGCTAAAGTGAACTGGGAAAATAAATTTAAGGGTAAGACAGTAGACAACCAGTGGCAAACATTTAAGGAGATATTTCATAACTCTCAGCAAAGATATATTCCAGTGAGAAAGAAAGACTAAGAGAAAGATGAACAATCCCTGGCCAACGAAGGAAGTAAAGGATGGTATCAAATTGAAAACAAAGGCATACAATGTTGCAAAGAATAGTGGAAGGCGAGAGGATTGGGAAATTTTTAGGGTCCAAGTTTCGACCTCAGTTGCTCCTGATTTTTTGGAGCAACTGGTGTAGAACGGAGTATCTTAGAAATTCAAATTCCCGGCATTTAGTTTGCTCCAGTTCTAGTCAGTTAGAACAGTTTCACTTTGGAACAGAATTTTTTTTCAAAAGGGGGCGTGTCCGGCCACTTACGCCTGTTTTCAAAGTTTCAGCAGTTAAAACTTACTCCAAACTAACTTAGAATGGAGTAAGTGAAGATTTTTGTATGCTCGAAAAAAACCTTGTCTACACTTTAGAAAAACAGGCGTAGGGAATGGCAGGGGGGGGGGGGGGGGTTTAAAGGGAAGTTTACAAACATTAAACACTTCAGTTTTACAAATAAAGAGCCACCATCAATAATAAATGATAAAAACATCAATAAATCAACCAAAAAAAATTAATAAGAAATAATTTTTTTTAAAGTCAATAAATAAAACATTTTCTACTTACCGACTGCAGCACCGGGAGCTCTCCAACAGCGTGCTGGGATGCCCCCCCCCCCCCCCGAGTGTGTCTCTATCTCTCTGTCTGTCTGTGTGTGTCTCTATCTCTCTGTCTGTCTGTGTGTGTCTCTATCTCACTCTCTGTCTGTCAGTGTCTGTGTTTCTGACAGTGAGGAGGAGAAAGGGGGGGTTGGGTAGGAGGAGGAGAAAGGGGGGGTTGGGTAGGAGGAGGAGAAAGGGGGGGCTGGGTAGGAGGAGGAGAAAGGGGGGTTGGGTAGGAGGAGGAGAAAGGGGGGGTTGGGTAGGAGGAGGAGAAAGGGGGGGTTGGGTAGGAGGAGGAGAAAGGGGGGGTTGGTAGGAGGGGGGGTTGGGTAGGAGGAGGAGAAAGGGGGGGTTGGGTAGGAGGAGGAGAAAGGGGGGGTTGGGTAGGAGGAGGAGAAAGGGGGGTTGGGTAGGAGGAGGAGAAAGGGGGGGTTGGCTAGGAGGAGGAGAAAGGGGGGGTTGGGTAGGAGGAGGAGAAAGGGGGGGTTGGGTGGGAGGAGGAGAAAGTGGGGGTTGGGTAGGAGGAGGAGAAGGGGGGGGAAAGGAGAATGGGGGGGAAAGGAGAAGGGGGGGAAAGGAGAATGGGGGGGGGGAAGGAGAATGGGGGGGGGGGAAGGAGAATGGGGGGGGGGAAGGAGAATGGGGGGGGGAAGGAGAATGGGGGCGGGGAAGGAGAATGGGGGCGGGGAAGGAGAATGGGGGCGGGGAAGGAGAATGGGGGCGGGGAAGGAGAATGGGGGCGGGGAAGGAGAATGGGGGCGGGGAAGGAGAATGGGGGCGGGAAGGAGAATGGGGGCGGGGAAGGAGAATGGGGGCGGGGAAGGAGAATGGGGGCGGGGAAGGAGAATGGGGGCGGGGAAGGAGAATGGGGGCGGGGAAGGAGAATGGGGGCGGGGAAGGAGAATGGGGCGGGGAAGGAGAATGGGGGCGGGGAAGGAGAATGGGGGCGGGGAAGGAGAATGGGGGCGGGGAAGGAGAATGGGGGCGGGGAAGGAGAATGGGGGCGGGGAAGGAGAATGGGGGGGGGAAGGAGAATGGGGGGGGGAAGGAGAATGGGGGGGGGAAGGAGAATGGGGGGGGGAAGGAGAATGGGGGGGGAAGG